>NC_091197.1:13361516-13534016 GCF_040958095.1 Procambarus clarkii | reverse complement strand
ATACAATAATTATTATTCGTTCGTTCTAGATAGAATAAACGGCAGAACCTGCCGTTCAGCAATTTTAATTTTCATAGTAATTTGTTTTAATGAGAATTGAAATTGTTTGTTAATTCAGAGTATTTGAGATTAGGTGATTGTGGATGGGTGGGAGGTTGGGCAGGGCGGCAGCAGCAGCAGCAGCAGCAGCAGCAGCAGCAGCAGCAGCTGCCTGGTGTCTTAAGATAAGGAGACTGGGAGTGTGGGGGCAACCTGGGTTTAGCGTCAAGGAATTTTCATTTCTTGGGAATGTCTGATATTCGCTTGGTCGTCGCTTGCTGTGCTTGTTGTGTCTTCCGGCGAGGCTCTCAGTGTGTGTGTGTGTGTGTGTGTGTGTGTGTGTGTGTGTGTGTGTGTGTGTGTGTGTGTGTGTGTGTGTGTGTGTGTGTGTGTGTGTGTGTGTGTGCGGGTGTGTGTGTGTGTGTTCGCATATATGTACTATGTTTTGCCTCGTCGTGTATTAGGTTAAGTTAGGTTTTATTAGCTACATAAATACAAAAAATCTTCCGGTTTGTCCAAATTCAGTTGTGCCAAATTCAACTTTCTAATTATCAGAAAACTTATTATCATAGTAGTTAAGATGAAATTTGGCAGAATATCTTTTTTTTTTTGTCCATGGCCGATAGGGAGACTTACTTTTTTTTTGTTAATTTACGTGAAACTTACGTGAAAATGTGAGAAAGTTTTCCCAACACAACGAAAATATTTGAGTCCGTATATATGTTGTGACTCAGGCTACGTTAAATGCAAATTGGGGGTTTGTATAGTGGTTGATTAGGCCAGCTTTGTTTGGTTAGGCCGTGGTGATATTATGCTACATGCATATGTGTGCCTCTTATCCCGTACAAAGCTTCCATTTGTGTTGGTTATGCTTGGGTCTTTAGTGTGTGTGTGTACTCACCTAATTGTGCTTGCGGGGGTTGAGCTCTGGCTCTTTAGTCCCACCTCTCAACCGTCAATCAACAGGTGATGACGTGTGTGTGTGTGTGTTTTTATGTGAGCGTGTACTTGTTTGCATGTATTTGTTGTGTATGGTCATAATAGTTACCAGATATCAGCTGAATAGTGTTTAAAACTGCCAAATCTGAATCCTGAAAAGATCATGTTATCATGTTTAACAGGGGACCTGCAGCCAAGAATTCAATACATAGACAAATGTTTTCAAATCATGCATATTGAATGGCAACAGGACAGAAGCGTTTGGGCAGCGTTTCCTACCATCTGATACCTCTGTTCATCTAGCAATGAACGGGTTCCCGGGAGTTAGGTTCCTTATGAGTTGAATCCTTGGGAGGAAAGTTCAGCAGCTTGAATATAGGAACTTCGATAAGCCTAACAGACTTCCTGTCTGAAACAGTGAATATCAATTAGCGAAGTTGTTTACCCAGGAAAGGCCCTGGGTAAATACTGTTTTGGAAATAGAATGGTTGATCTATGGAACAAATTACTGTCCAACATAATAGAGGTAGGATCGCTTGATTGTTTCAAGCGTAGGTTAAACATATGAATGAGTTTCCGTGGATATAAATAGAAGCTGCCTCGTATGGGTCAATAGAAGCTGCCTCGTATGGGTCAATAGAAGCTGCCTCGTATGGGTCAATAGAAGCTGCCTCGTATGGGTCAATAGAAGCTGCCTCGTATGGGTCAATAGAAGCTGCCTCGTATGGGTCAATAGAAGCTGCCTCTTATGGGTCAATAGAAGCTTCCTCGTATGGGTCAATAGAAGCTGTCTTGTATGGGTCAATAGAAACTGCTTCATATGGGTCAATAGAAGCTGCCTCATATGGGTCAATAGAAGCTGCCTCGTATGGGTCAATAGAAGCTGCCTCGTATGGGTCAATAGAAGCTGCCTCGTATGGGTCAATAGAAGCTGCCTCGTATGGGTCAATAGAAGCTTCCTCGTATGGGTCAATAGAAGCTTCCTCGTATGGGTCAATAGAAGCTGTCTTGTATGGGTCAATAGAAGCTGTCTTGTATGGGTCAATAGAAACTGCTTCATATGGGTCAATAGAAGCTGCCTCATATGGGTCAGTGTAGCAGCTGTCTCCGTATTTGTAAATACACCTTACACAGTGCCAATACACCTTACACAGTGCGAATACACCTTCTGCTGTGCCAATACACCTTCCGCAGTGCCAATACACCTTACTCAGTGCCAATACACCTTACTCAGTGCCATTACACCTTACACAGTGCCAATACACCTTACACAGTGCCAATACACCTTACTCAGTGCCAATACACCTTACGCAGTGCCAATACACCTTACACAGTGCCAATACACCTTACTCAGTGCCAATACACCTTACGCAGTGCCAATACACCTTACACAGTGCCAATACACCTTACTCAGTGCCAATACACCTTACGCAGTGCCAATACACCTTACACAGTGCCAATACACCTTACGCAATGCCAATACACCTTACCCAGTGCCCTTTACTCTCACGTATCTACACCTACAGCTTGCCTCATGATGCTGACGGGTGTCTGCGTCTCTCCTGCAGGCACCACTTCCCTCTGACGCCCACGCCAGATGACCGGGGCCACCCGTCGCTGGTGCTGGCCAGGTGGGCGCCGGTGGGGTCGGGGCTGGTGATGGTCGACGACCAGTACAACATCGTGTACAAGCGCGCGGCCAACACCCCCGAGGTCCACCGGATCACCGACACCGGTCGCCCCGGCCTCCTCTACAACGGCGTCCCGGACTGGGTCTATGAAGGTACCAACACTTTGGAATGTTTCTCTAAAGTGGATTCTATGTTTATTATATTCGTCATTTTAGTGAGTACGGAGGGGGGGGGACCTGCTGCATGGGTAACAGCTTCTCCTGCGTATCAGCCTACCCGGGCTTTGCGGGTAGGCTGAAAACAACATATACAGTATCTTATATAGAATCCATATACAGTATCTTATATAGAATCTTATAAGATTCAAAGGCATATTCCCAAGGAAAGACAGCGTTGTTCAAAGCTCGGAAGAGCAGAACGAGGGGTTATAGATGAACACTCAAGACCCAAGTTGGGTCACAGGGATGTCAGGAAGAACTTGTTCAGTGATAGAGCTCTCAGTAATGGAATAGATTAAACGTTAGAAGTCGTTGAAGGTAATTCGATTAAAAGTGTTAAATGTAAATTCGAATTGATTATTGAAAATCCTGTGTTTTGATGCGCTTTCCACCATTCAATTATCCTGGTAATATTTTAAATAATTAATAATCCTATAACGAATTTACTGTTTTTATATATATTACATATTTTTATCCAGCTGATAATATGAGTTCTTCGAAACTGTGAAGAGTATTATATAACTTTTAAGTATGTTTACTCTGGCTCTGGTGTTTTCCCCTGATTACGATATGTAAACACGAAGGTCTGGCTGCGTCTGCGGTGTTGAGCTTCAGCTCCTGGGCTCTGTCTTCACGGTGTCGGCTGATCTGGTGACTTCTGCCTCTTTGTTTTACTGTATTATTTATTCTTCACGCCCAACACGCTGCTCCTGCTCCACTACCTCTGATGCCCCATAACGTCATTACCCACATGACTGGCTGTAAACACTCCCTCTCTACTTGAACAGCATCAGTGGGTGGAGCTGACACAGGCAGCGTTGTGCTGATGCTGACAGATGCTGACAGTTGGGTGCTGACGTCAGGCGCTTGGCTGGACATGCCCGATATGGCTGAACGCAATTTTATGAACATTTTATACCGCAGCTGAAGAGTGGTCGATCAGTGAGCGGGGCGGGGGAAGGGGGGGGGGGGCTTTGACCGTCCTGTCAACTGCACCTCTTCCTCTTCAAGGAATTCATCCTTACTATCCTATGACAAAACAATCATGCTTAGTCCTAACTAAATTACAACTG
This sequence comes from Procambarus clarkii, assembly GCF_040958095.1. Taxonomy (NCBI): domain Eukaryota; kingdom Metazoa; phylum Arthropoda; class Malacostraca; order Decapoda; family Cambaridae; genus Procambarus; species Procambarus clarkii. The sequence continues at coordinate 13,530,116 of NC_091197.1, read as the reverse complement.
AATGTTATCAATATATTAATATTTTAGGTGGTCAACTAATTTTGAGAAATATTTTAATAAGATACTGGAATATCGACGCGACTGTTAGACAGAATGGAACTGTCAGTTGTGTCCTGGACTGGTTGAGTGTTGCCAGGGCTGTCAGCTGGTTGTTGAGGGAGGAGTGTGCTTCATATGTAGTGCTTTGGCTATGTATAGTCTCTCGTTGCTGTGTGTCTCTCGAGTATTTCCTTGTCGTTAGTCACAACTACCAAATCACACCACATTTGCTGGCCAAACAGGCCAATGAGAATGCAGAACAAGACAGTCCAGTTCCATAGACCAGGTATGACTTCACCTTGAAACAATCCAGTGCTTCCAAGTCTTATTACGTTACCCCGGTAATTTATTTCATAAATCTACCCAATTTTTAAACCAGTATCTACTCAGGTCCTCTCTAACAGTAAACTTTAACCAATTTGTATAAATTCCATTTGTTTCGTGTTGTGTCTCACGTCACACAAGTAGATCAAGTTCAAGTTCGTTTATTGAGATAAGAAAGAAATACATCTCAAAGGGATAGAGTAGCTTAGGATATTTCTATTCCTCCCACACGGGTAGAGTCTTCTGGCGAACGTCAAATTAAAATAAATCGATGTTTTCCAGAGGAGATCCTTGGGAGCAACAGCGCCGTGTGGTTCTCCCAAGACGGCAACATGCTGGCCTACGCCTCCATCAACGACACCCTGGTTGACACCGTGCCCATCCCTCAGTACGGCTCCTACCAGCAGTACTCGCTCATACACTCGCTAAGATACCCCAAGGTAAGCTCGCTATATATATACACCCACGTGTGTAGCGGTCAGAATTGACTGTTCTTCAAGGTCCGGGGTCACAAGCACCTGCTGACAAGGTCGCAAGTTCACAGTAAATAAATGAATAATGAGTATGTGAGAGCAATATTGGTGACAATAATTATGAGTTTGAAATATGAATATATAGTAATCTTGTTACCTTTGTCATCGATAATTTATTTGGTAAACTATTACATCATAACACTAATAGTAGCCTCAGTATGGGGCATAAACAACAACATTAGTTGAGAGAGAGAAAGAGAGAGAGAAAGAGAGAGGGAGAGAGAGAGGGAGAGAGGAGAGAGGGAGAGAGGAGAGAGGGAGAGAGGAGAGAGGAGAGAGGGAGAGAGGAGAGAGGAGAGAGGGAGAGAGGAGAGAGAGGGAGAGAGAGAGAGAGAGGGAGAGAGAGAGAGAGAGAGAGGGAGAGAGAGAGAGAGAGGGAGAGAGAGAGAGAGAGAGGGAGAGAGAGAGAGAGAGGGAGAGAGAGAGAAAGAGGGAGAGAGAGAGAGAGAGGGAGAGAGAGAGAGAGAGAGAGAGAGGGAGAGAGAGAGAGAGAGAGAGAGAGAGAGAGAGAGAGAGAGAGAGAGAGAGAGAGAGAGAGAGAGAGAGAGAGAGAGAGAGAGAGAGAGAGAGACTCATGGTAAGTGTACATACCCAAACACCATTGCACAAGTGTTGCCAATATACCAAGAGCATCCCTCCTCTCAGACTCCTTAAGTCGTTCGTCACAATATTCAGACGCCAGTATTTGAGCTCAAGGCTCTCAAAATTTAAATACAAATTTATTTAAATTTTTGGGGGATACTCTGAAAATTTGCCAATTATTATTTGTATAATTTTATTTATGTTCGTAAATATATATTTAGTGTTAGTGCTGGGTTTAAGTTCTATCAACCTCTAGAGGGTTATTAAGGCCAGCATGATAGGTGATTGACCAGCCAGGAAGTATTCTTTACCACAGAACATTGTTCAGGACTAATGTAAACTCTGTATATATATACTGAAAGGCGGGGGTGTATATATATATATATATATATATCTCTGTATATACCCCTATCGACTGCGCTACGCTATTTGGTGCCAGTGAACATTAATTTAAAAATTAATTTTTTTCAGAACACTTTATTGCATTCTAAAAATAGTGGATGAAGATCTGAAGAATATGATTGTATATCTAATTTTTGCTTGTTTTTGGAATTGCAGCCTGGCCAAGAGAACCCGAAGGTCACCCTGTGGGTAGTTGACCTGAGGGCGATCAAGCTACGCGACCTCAAGCCCCCGAACTTGGTCAAAGACCAGTTAGTGCACTCCGCAGTGTGGTTTGTGTGGGAGGATAACGACGTTCTTATCGTTTGTTGTCTCACTTAAGTGTAGTTTTTTTGGCCTTGGTGGCACCAACACCACCACCCCGCACCCACCAGGCCGCCCGCGGGGACCCTCAGTCCACGGCCACACAGCCAAAAGTACTTTTGAATTCTTGACCAGTGGACCGCCCTCAAAATTGTTACTTCAGTAACCCCCCTCCCCTTTCACCGCCAGTTCTGATCTAGTCGACCGGTCACTCTTGTAAACTAGACTTTGCGGCAATTATCTGGTGTGAATTAATGCTTTATAAGCTAATTAGAGCTTTTTCTTTTATATTTTAGAGCCGCGTTAATGTCCACATACCGCAGCATTGTAAATGAGGTAATGTAAAATGATATTAGAGTAAAACAAACATTGATGAGGACGTTGTTGCTCCTTTACTACAGTATTCTTCACCTTAACATCTAAACTACTTACTCCTCTTGTAAGTGGCTTCACCCTCACTAGTTCCGGTAGTTATATGTTCACAGTAGGCTAGTGATGAGCCTCACTAGTAGACATAATTCTTCTCTGCAGCTTTTGGTGTGACGTTACCCCCCTGTAACATAGTCTCCCATTATTTCAAAATATATCCGTTTTCTGTCACGTGTCTTAGAGATGACTTCTTTGATTTTTCACTGTTTCAGCACTGCAAATAGTTGATATTTTAAGATATTTGCAGCGAGCGGTGTTATAGATCTATCTTCCCCCCCCCCCCTGTGTTTTGATCATACCATGCATGGTTTTCATGGCACTAGAAACCATATTAGTCGCGTGCCAGAGCCGCTCAAGGTGTCCTCGGCGGAGGACGGAACGGACGCCATATTGGATGTCGACGGTTCCTTCCAGCTGACAATCAATCATTGCCATCCATTTTGCCCGCATAAGTTAGTAACATCACAAAGCTTGGTTGTAGATGCGCGAGATACATATATATATAATTATATTTTTCTTTAGACTGAAGCGTAGTAACGCCTTCTTTCTATAGATACCCCTAAGGGTTAAGTAGGCCCATATAATAATAGTTACGAGCAGGAGCGGTGGCATCATCCATTACATGGTCGGGTGGTTCCTCCTCCTTCCCTATGTCCAGTTGGTGACACTCAGGAGTATTGACAACTATACTTTTCCTTTATTTTAGTTTGCTATTTATCATTGAGATCCATTGTAAAGTAAGCTGTACATATGATTTGATACGTTCCTTTAGCTTAATATGATTCTAGATGCATATGATGACTTTATAATAGTTGCATATTTTGTTTTTTAATAGTTCAACCCCCCCCCCAACCCTCCCCCCTCCTCGCCCTACAGCGACCCCACTTGTATAAGATCTTGTATAATAAATGTCCTTGGAAACCCATCTTAACTTTAAAACATTTTTCATGTATTGCTTACGTTTGTGCTAGTGATATTGTTGTGTAATGCCCATCCCGTCTAAGATGCCGTGTCTGCTTTATCTCATTCCCTCCAATCTTATTTCCCCATTTTCATATCTTTTTCTTCATGTATATATATATATATATGGATTGCTTCATGTCTCATTGAATATGACAGCATATTTCATATTTACTATTTTCTGGTTTAGGGCTTCTATCCCTCTTACTAGTGCTCTTGCATCAGGGTTCAGCTGGAAGAAGAGTTCACCAAAAGTCATGTTCGTTTTCAGGGTGAAGAAAAAGAATTGAATAACTGAAAAATGGATTACACTCATTATAAAATCGCACGACGTTTCGAACCTACATGGTTCATTCTCAAGTGATGTTACAGTACAGAACGTTATATTTTATACTAATAGCGGGTCAGGTTAATACAAATGGCTCGAACAATGGGGTCAGGTGTAAACAAAGGGTATACATTGGGAAGACATGAAGGAGAAAAGAAGCTAATGATCAGAAGGTTAAATAGGGTACATACAGAGATTAATCAAGCGTAGTGGGCGCTGCTTGTCGGGCAGTGTCTTCTGTGTTGGCATCTTGACGTTCTGGGGCCAGATTCACGAAAGCACTTACGCAAGTACTTACGAACCTGTACATCTTTTCTCAATCTTTGGCGACTTTGTTTCCAATTATTAAACTGTTAATGAGCGCCGAAGCCACAGGAGGCTGTTTATAACAATAACAACAGTTGAATGGGAAGTTTTCATGCTTGTAAACTGTTTAATAAATGTAACTAAAGCCGTCAAAAATTGAGGAAAGATGTACACGTTCGTAAGTGTTTGCGTAAGTGCTTTCGTGAATCTGGCCCCTGGTCTTGTTCTTACTCTCATGGTGGGTAGAGTGAATAGTTGCGTAATATGAGTATTTATGATAGGTTGTTTTACTTTTATGTGGATTGCTTCAAGAATCTGTATTCTTCTTACATCTTGGGTTTTGTCTATTATACAAGTGTAGAGGCAACTGGGGTTTTGTCTATTATACAAGTGTAGAGGCAACTTGGGTTTTGTCTATTATACAAGTGTAGAGGCAACTTGGGTTTTGTCTATTATACAAGTGTAGAGGCAACTTGGGTTTTGTCTATTATACAAGTGTAGAGGCAACTTGGGTTTTGTCTATTATACAAGTGTAGAGGCAACTGGTTTAGCGTTCTCGCCTGATTATTAACTTCTTGTATGAGCTTTTAAAGTCTTTCACGAGACTGCCGTAGTGAAGACAAGCATCTTGGATACGTTCTCAAGCATTTAAGAGTCTTGAGAGGAAACTTTTCTCTGGGATGTTTGTCTTTGAGAATATTTCTGTCTGCTTAACGCAGTTGTCAGATGATTGTTCCACTCTCTTGTTTATCAGCTTATTTATCCACATCTGCTTTGGGTGGGTGTTTGACACCTGTCACAGCTGAATACGAGAACATAACACCTGTCACAACTGACTACGTGAACATAACACCTGTCACAGCTGACTACAAGAGCATAACACCTGTCACAGCTGACTACAAGAACATAACACCTGTCACAGCTGACTACAAGAGCATAACACCTGTCACAGCTGACTACAAGAACATAACACCTGTCACAGCTGACTACAAGAACATATCACCTGTCACAGCTGACTACAAGAACATATCACCTGTCACAGCTGACTACAAGAGCATAACACCTGTCACAGCTGACTACAAGAACATATCACCTGTCACAGCTGACTACAAGAACATATCACCTGTCACAGCTGACTACAAGAACATAACACCTGTCACAGCTGACTACAAGAACATATCACCTGTCACAGCTGACTACAAGAACATATCACCTGTCACAGCTGACTACAAGAGAATAACACCTGTCACAGCTGACTACAAGAGCATAACACCTGTCACAGCTGTCTACAAGAGAATAACACCTATAACACATAACACCACATAACAACATGACAAGTGTGACAAGCTGAGGGGGAAGCTTGTGAGTTAATATCACCAAAGAAGATTTCATCTGAGATTTAACAGAGATGAAGACGTGCTTAAACTCATTGGCCATAATCTTACTGAAGCGAACATACGAGTCATAAATACTCATACACAGCCAGAAACGAGTATGACACTTAAGTGGGCCAGCCAGAGGCTTAGGGCCTGTGGAAAGAAAATTACCTGAAGCAGTGTTTTGTTCAGCTCCAAACGTAGACACACGAAGCCACTTGACAAATTGCCTGAACGCTTCCGTTTTCTTGAACGCCAAACACCTCCGGCAGTTTGTTTGATTTCTTTCATTTATATCTTTCACGATTTGTGATTTTTTTTGGTGTGTGTGTGATTTTTAAATGCTTGTATCTAAAGTGCTTCGTTAAATGCCTTGTCTGTTTTTTTCCCCTGCTATTAAATATTTAGTTGTTCTTTCTGGTATTCTTGATATGACAAGAGATATTATGCCCCTTTGTAACTTTATAATACTTGATTGATGTGTAGCCATGCAGGCTGTGATTGATGTGTAGCCATGCAGGCTGTGATTGATGTGTAGCCATGCAGGCTGTGGGTTTCCTGTATATTTGTGTGTATATGCACGGGCTTGCATTACGTTCATGAGAATACAGCTATTCCAGTTATGTATGTCTGTTGAGAGAGAGACTAGTTATCATGAGAAAACACTAAGTCAGTATGATTATATAGCATTTGGAAGGGGTATGAGGACAGGGACCTGGGATATGAGGACAGGGAGCTGAGATATGAGGACAAGGAGCTGGGATATGAGGACAGGGAGCTGGGATATGAGGACAGGGAGCTGGGATATGAGGACAGGGATCTGGGCTATGAGGACGGAGCTGAGATATGAGGACAGGGAGCTGGGATATGGGGACAAGGATCTAGGCTATGAGGACAAGGATCTAGGCTATGAGGACAAGGAGCTGGGACATGAGGACAGGGAGCTGGGATATGAGGACAAGGATCTGGGCTATGTGGACTGAGTGAAGGAGCAAGAGCACCTGGAACATCATGGATCAAGAGAGAGAGAGAGAGAGAGAGAGAGAGAGAGAGAGAGAGAGAGAGAGAGAGAGAGAGAGAGAGAGAGAGAGAGAGAGAGAGAGAGAGAGAGAGAGAGAGAGAGAGAGCTGGTGCATGAAGACAAGGCCCCCATCAAGACAAGGTAGCTGAGATAATAAAAGAGTGTTGACGGCTCCACAGGGATCACTACTTCACTGCTGTGACGTGGGTGGACGCTACCACCGTCAGCGTGGTGTGGATGAACCGCGCCCAGAACACCTCCGTCGTCACCCTCTGCGCCCACCCCATGTACTTCTGCGAGGCGGTCAGTACCATTTTTAATGCCGTTTCCCCTGTTATTTTTCCCGCCAGAAAAGCCTCATCTACCAAACAGAAAACGGGCTCTTTAGAACTTGTCCTCACTTTCCTTGGAATGCATTTTTTTGAGTGTAAATATCTACCATTGTTTACTTTCGTAGTCTGACTACTGTCTACCATGACTACTGACTACCATGACTACTGTCGTAGTTATGATATGCTGTAGATCCTTTCCATTTTTTGGTCCTCTGCATTCAGTTTGTTCTTCATTCCTAATTTCATTCGATTTATGAAAACTGGGCAGGACAGAAGCGGTTGGGCACATTTCCTCTCACCGGTCAGAGGGAGATATACACACAACTGTTACGAATTGCATCCTTGAGAATGTCAGTTAGTCTCGGAGCACCTTGATAAGCCTGGATAGAGGCATGGAAAGATAGATGGATAGATAGATGTATTAATAGATGGATTGTCAGATAGATTGAGAAATGGGAGATAGACCCCGGCAGAGCTAGTTCATAGTATACTATAAAAGGAGAACTATTCTGAGGAATTATTTCCCCATCAGAGGAATCAGATCCTTTCCTGACATCTTTCATGAATATATATATATATATATATATATATATATATATATATATATATATATATATATATATATATATATATATATATATATATATATATATATATGTCGTACCTAGTAGCCAGAACGCACTTCTCAGCCTACTATGCAAGGCCCGATTTGCCTAATAAGCCAAGTTTTCATGAACTAATTGTTTTTCGACTACCTAACCTACCTAACCTAACCTAACCTAACTTTTTTCGGATACCTAACCTAACCTAACCTATAAAGATAGGTTAGGTTAGGTTAGGTAGGGTTGGTTAGGTTCGGTCATATATCTACGTTAATTTTAACTCCAATAAACAAAAATTGACCTCATACATAATGAAATGGGTAGCTTTATCATTTCATAAGAAAAAAATTAGAGAAAATATATTAATTCATGAAAACTTGGCTTATTAGGCAAATCGGGCCTTGCATATTAGGCTGAGAAGTGCGTTCTGGCTACTAGGTACGACATATATATATATATATATATATATATATATATATATATATATATATATATATATATATATATATATATATATATATATATATATATATATATATATATATGGGAAAACTACCAAAACTATTTTAATCAAACTCAATTTATTAATTTAAAATGATTAATTTGATTTAATTAGTATTTTAATCTATTAAAACTATTTTAATCAAATACTTTGAACAATACGATGGTAGTAGTTTTTTGTTTTGGGCGTCTTGCAGTAATTACTTTTATGTATCATTATGTATTATTATGTACTATTATGTATCATGTTACAGAAAATTTGTTAGGGCGAACAGAACACAAACAAATCGTGACTGGAACATTATGAAGGGAGCCTAGGTGAAAATAAATGGCGGGTTATGACATCATCATAATACATAATGAAACAATCTAGAGGTTGAAGATTTAACAGTTTTTTTTTTTATTTTAGAAGTGGGTTTTGTTCGTTATATCCCTGTGTTGGAAACTCCACTGCTCTTGACCAGACCACACACTAGAAGGTGAAGGGACGACGACGTTTCGGTCCGTTCTGGATCATTCTCAAGTCGATTGTCAATCGACTTCAATCGACTTGAGAATGGTCCAGGATGGACCGAAACGTCGTCGTCCCTTCACCTTCTAGTGTGTGGTCTGGTCAACATACTTTAGCCACGTCATTGTGACTCATCGCCTCCACTGCTCTTCATATATCAAATGGCCTGAATTCAATATTGTTTTTATATATCTAAATTGTTTTCAATTATATGATAATAATTTCTGACTAGGCTCTTAAAAGTGTTTAATTCAAAACTTGGCAGTAATTCTTGCACAAATGGTCCATTTCCTCTTCGTTGGTGTTTACACTTCATGTTGATAACTATCCCATAGTTAGATTCATAACACCAACCATTACTAACCAACCACACGTTGCTCGAAAAAAAAACAGAAAAATCCCTTTAATGTTACACAGCATTTCTTAAAAAATGGGGGTTAATAATGGGGGTTTTTTCCCTTGACTGAATGTCATCTCTGCCACAGACACACACGGAACAGTCTGGTGACCACGGCTGGGTGGAGCTCTACGAGGCGCCCATCTTCTCCGAAGACGGACAGAACTACCTACTGCGTCTTCCCGTGCGTGACGGCGAAGAAGGCGAGTTTAAGCACGTCAACCTGTACAGTCTGCGCATGCGTCGGGTCATACCCATCACCCACGGGGCCTTTGAGGTCACCGAGATCCTTGGCTGGGACCAGAACAACAATTACATGTAAGTGGTTAATGGTGTGTTCGGAGTGGGTGATTGTTAGTTATCGCATTGGGACAGGGAGGGGGGAGTGAACGTTTTCGAGTTTTGGTTATCGTTATTACGAGGTTATCGAGGTTATCGAGGTGTCCGTAATATTAGTATATGATGGGTGTTGGGGCGGGTGATGAGTAAGGTATATATGTGATGCTTTTGTAACGAGTAAACACTATGTGATGAGTAAAGTATATGTGATGTTTTCACGTGTACTTTACTTATTATTTGTGATCATTATTTTGCCTCTCGTTAATCATCGTCATGTCAGAATATTACGTTTCATATGCATGCAAATTTGGAAGCCTGTTCATGATTTTTTGTTTAGTGTAAATTGAGAAAGATTAATAGTCTCTCTTGGTGAGACAACGGCATTAATAATAGTCTTGTTGATCATAGGAATAACGTTTTATCTTCTTTTTTCTAATTCACAATTACCCCATTTCCCCCCAGCAGGTGACTTTTAATAAGCGGTCACATCAAGGTCAATTAATTTCAATTAGCCAATCTTTTTTTTCTCGGAGTTAAGCCTCCTTCGCTACACCGTTTTCTTTGTCGGACATCACCTGTTCATTGTCTCCTCAATGTTGTGTTATGTTGGTGTGTGTGCGTGTGTTATGTTGAGGTATGTGGGTAAGTCATGTTGAGGTATGTGGGTAAGTCATGTTGCGGTATGTGGGTAGTTCTTGTATGTCGAAAATCTAAAGTTTTACAAGTATGGTGTTGAGATACTTTACAAGTATCTTTGACGAAAAAAATTATCCTAGGCTGATTCACTCTCTCTCTCTCTCTCTCTCTCTCTCTCTCTCTCTCTCTCTCTCTCTCTCTCTCTCTCTCTCTCTCTCTCTCTCTCTCTCTCTCTCTCTCTCTCTTTCTCTCTCTCTCTTTCTCTCTCTCTTTCTCTCTCTCTCTTTCTCTCTCTCTTTCTCTCTCTCTTTCTCTCTCTCTTTCTCTCTCTCTTTCTCTCTCTCTCTCTCTCTCTCTCTCTCTCTCTCTCTCTCTCTCTCTCTCTCTCTCTCTCTCTCTCTCTCTCTCTCTCTCTCTCTCTCTCTCTCTCTCTCTCTCTCTCTCTCTCTCTCTCTCTCTCTCTCTCTCTCTCTCTCTCTCTCTCTCTCTCTCTCTCGCTCTCTCGCTCTCGCTCTCTCTCTCTCTCTCTCTCTCTCTCTCTCTCTCTCTCTCTCTCTCTCTCTCTCTCTCTCGCTCTCTCGCTCTCGCTCTCTCTCTCTCTCTCTCTCTCTCTCTCTCTCTCTCTCTCTCTCTCTCTCTCTCTCTCTCTCTCTCTCTCTCTCTCTCTCTCTCGCTCTCTCGCTCTCGCTCTCTCTCTCTCTCTCTCTCTCTCTCTCTCTCTCTCTCTCTCTCTCTCTCTCTCTCTCTCTCTCTCTCTCTCTCTCTCTCTCTCTCTCTCTCTCTCTCTCTGCCTCCCCAGTTACTACATGGCAACCATGGAAGACAAGCCAGGAGAGCGCCATCTGTTCCGTGTCGCTGACGTCTCGTCGCCAATGCTTCGAATCCCCGAGTGCTTGTCATGTCTGGAGGCGGACAACACGACGGACGCCTGCCTCTACAACAAGGCCCACCTCTCCCCGGACTACGCCTTCTTTGTCCTCGAGTGCCTTGGCCCAGAGGTGCCCAGAACCTACCTCTTCTCCACATGGAACAGTCAGGTATTTGAAGCTTTCTTGCGCATTGGGAGTCAGGTATTTGAAGCATTCTTGCGTATTGGAAGTCAGGTATCTCAAGCTTTCTTGAGCATTGGAAGTCAGGTATCTCAAGGTTTCTTACGCGTTGGGACAGTCAGGTATTTGAAGCATTCTTGCGCATTGGAAGTCAGGTTTTTCAAGGTTTCTTGCGCATTGGAACAGTCAGGTATCTCAAGCTTTCTTACGCATTTAAGAGGTCTGTGTGCCGGGGTGTTTAAGGGCTGAAACTCATTTCAAGATGCGAAGAGCTTCAGAATGATTGATTATATTTCATGAAACACTGTTTATGTTTGACAATAGTTAACTACATTATCGTAATAAAGCCTATATGGGATAGTGTATAGCATACGTAGTAGCATATGTCATGCTAGTGTATAGCAGGGTATAACAGTCTGTGTATAGTATAGTGAAGCCCGCAGTTGAGAGTTACTTGTCATTGTGTCACTGTAGGTAGTTTCCATTTGCTGTTGACAAGTTACGTTTCCAGGCGGCATTCATAAGAATAGTTCAAATATTCTTTCTGCATTCTTAGAAATACTTCGCATTACTTCAACTTTCATTACTTCGGTAAGTAAAGGAAGTCGCGGTTGCGTCAATAATCTCTTTAACAATATCACTTGCAGGAATGTCATTCTCTAATGATTGTATAATGTTTGTATCAGAAATAAACGGCGTATTGTCTGGGCACTGAAAGCTGTATGACCCGCAGCAAATATTTTAGTCCCAGTATGGTCGGGAAGCGACGGTCGGGGACCGGGCCGTGGAGACTTTGAAATCACCCCGAAATCATCGCAAGGTCGCAACCATAAAGGCAAACTCGCAAACAACGCCACGCAAACTCCCTCCCCAAAATGCGACATATTAGTACATATATAATCACCATAATATTGACGCTTTCTTTCCATCATTCTCAATATATCAGTTGGGTTGGCACACATCTGGTTAGACGTAACAATTGTTTTTTAACGTTTTAGATTAGACAAAACAGTTGCAATTTTGAACGGAGTGAAAAACCGAGAGAACAAGTTGCTTGCCTCCTCATACTCATCATGACATATTTCTGGTTTCATAGTGACACTCCTCCCTTAAAGCAACTCCTAACTGTCGAAATATGTCATTTTCCGTATGTGGGAAATATTTACCCCCCCCCCCCTATCAACAGTATTTTGTTTTAGTCATCCGAGAAACCCAGGCCGCTGTGTCCTCGCTGGGAGCGGCCCGTAGTAATGGAAAAGGTGACATAGAGGGTCCCCCTATATCGCTGACATGGGTGACAGATGGATGATTGATGTTGAGGGTCGCGAGGCAGAGGCTCCTGGACGCAGGTTCGAATCCTCGTCACGGCCCTTGTGGATTTGTTCATAGTCACCTGTGTTTAGTACTGTGTGTGTGTGTGGAGGGGGGAAGCCTTCACAGGAGGACCAAGGATCAGTCCACAGTGATCAGTCTGTCTGGATGTTTGATGATGCGGTGTTAGGGAATTGAGTGATGGCTTCTCATCGCTGTATTGAGTGATGGTTTGATCCTGGTAATGTTATGTACTGAGAGATGGCTTGTTTTGAAACGAGTCATTTCTAAATACATAGATTGATAAAAATTCGTTAATCAGCTAATCAATATGTTTCCTGTCTGTGTTCTAAGTTTGGTCCAGGTTAGTTCCTGTATAATATGTAGTGCATCAGTAATATATACAATTAAAGCCATTTTATTTCTAAATTGTGTATGTGTAAAGTAAGTGAGTCATTCCACGAATGAATCACGCAGTCAGTTAATAAGGAAGCTTATGAACAGGTTCACAAGGGCCGTGATGAGGGTTCGAACCTACGAACCCAGACGCGCCTTAGTCGACTGCGCCATGACATGGTCAAATGAATTGCAACCGGGAGTGCTACTGCCCTCACACGGATCCCCACAGCCTCGCGGATCCAAGCCTTGTGGCTTTGTTCATTTGATGCATTACGCTATTGTGATTTATGTGTGTATGGAAGCTTAGTTGAACTAAAAACTAATTCACTAAACACATTCAAATCCAGTTTTGAAAACACCTTAACACACAATGCAGCGGATCATATTAACAAAATATTGAACATCGCGTAAATAATATTAACTTTGAAATATCTCAATTCATTACGTAATCGACAAAGCACGCTAACTGAGGCTCAGATATCGTTTAACGCTAACCAACTTAAAAATCACGAGTACATTAAAATATAGCTCCAAAGTACCGTACTTGGCAAGTACCGTACTTAATGTTCATTAGAGAACTCAGGTCAACTCAAATAATATAACAGATTTAGGTAGCCTCTTACCAATGCAATATATTTATTAATGAAATGATCAAGTTTGTCATTCTAATAGGAAAAGTCACTCGTTCAGTTCACCCTCTCAATCTGAAGAACAGACTGGGCAGTGGTGTGTGTAGCGATCACCAGCTGGTCAGTACTGTGTTAAGATTACAGTGTGGTCAGTACTGTGTTAAGATTACAGTGTGGTCAGTACTGTGTTAAGATTACAGTGTGGTCAGTACTGTGTTAAGATTACAGTGTGGTCAGTACTGTGTTAATATTACAGTGTGGTCAGTACTGTGTTAAGATTACAGTTTGGTCAGTACTGTGTTAAGACTACAGTGTGGACAGTGCTGTGTTACGGTTACAGTGTGGTCAGTACTGTGTTAAGATTACAGTGTGGTCAGTACTGTGTTAATATTACAGTGTGGTCAGTACTGTGTTAAGATTACAGTGTGGTCAGTACTGTGTTAAGATTACAGTGTGGTCAGTACTGTGTTACGGTTACAGTGTGGTCAGTACTGTGTTAAGATTACAGTGTGGTCAGTACTGTGTTAAGATTACAGTGTGGTCAGTACTGTGTTACGGTTACAGGCTGGTCACAAACCTGGGACAAATAGAAGCCGGCGATCAGCAGCTGTGAACGTGGGCCCGCGGGTAAGAGAAGACCAGCCCGCCTGACCTCCTCCTCCTCCTGGGTCTTCCCAGTCTACTTACTAATTTGTTGACCAGACCACTCACTAGAAAGTGAAGGGACGATGACGTTCCGGTCCGTCCTGGACCATTCTCAAGTCCACACACTAGAAATTGAAGGGACGACGACGTTTCGGTCCGTCCTGGACCATTCTCAAGGTCCAGGACGGACCGAAACGTCGTGGTCCCTTGACTTTCTAGTGTGTGGTCTGGTCAACATACTTCAGCCACGTTATTGTGACTCATCGCCTGTACTTACTAATTATTACTGGTGGCTGTGCCTGGCTCCTTATACTTATCTTATAGCGGACTGAGACGGATACAGCGTCTTGCATGACTAATATCACTTTGTAAACCTTACAGTCAAACTTCAGCTGCATGACTCTTGCTTACAGGTGTTCCTTACATTACTAAATTATATATAAGATTACGAGCCAACATTTGTTAACTTTAATATGGATTTTAAAAGAGGCTCGATATGGGGCTTTAATATCGTCAAGTAGATCGCTGTTTTTTTTGTAAGATTGTGTATTGTGGTTTAAGTAGTTGAAGGCATTGAGGTTTGACTGCAGGAACAGCATGGTACTGCTTTGTACCTCACTTTACTAAAGCAGATTTATTAAATAATTTAATTTTACATTTTTTCTTCTGCAGTCACAGCACACGAAATAGGATTCCAGAGATAATAGAACAATTTGTGCATCTATTCTTTAATCCAAGAGGTTAAAGTATTATTCGACTTACAGACTGTATACACAGTAAAGAAGTTTACAGAATAGGCCTTCAAATTTGTGTTGTGGTGTGAGAAATAAAGGAGATGCGCCTTCCGTGGATTTACTTGTATAAATATGATAATTATTTTGTAGTACCTTAACACACACACACACACACATTGTAAACTCCCCAGTTATGGTCTTTATTCGCTATGGTCTGCCTTCTGATTACCTAAGTTGCTGAGATGACCAGTCATTTGACCAGTTGCTTAGACAGCCACCTTCTCCAAGTTCCTGAGGCATCCTCGACCTTTCCCAAGTTTCTGAGACATCCTCGACCAATCCCCAAATTCCTCGCTCAGTCTCATCTTTCTCATTCGTTCGACATTTTTCATAGCAAGCCAAGAATACGCCTGGATCTTATCATTAATAGCCCTGGATCTTAACTGGATCTTAGGTCTGGATCTTGGATCTTAACTACATAGGCCTGGATCTTAACTACATAGGCCTGGATCTTAACTACATAGGCCTGGATCTTAACTACATAGGCCTGGATCTTAACTACATAGACTTGGATCTTAACTACATAGACTCTGGTTGCCCTTGTTCGATCCCCGTCGTGGCAACCCGACGGCTCGCGCACACACCGTAACTACTGCGTTTTGAAATTACATATATACGTTAATAACGCACAAAAATATATAAGGTTGTCGCTACTTTGTATGTTTGTTGGGAAGGAACTTCTCAAGTAGTCTTGGCACATACTCAAGGAAGAGAGACGAGAATGTGTCACAGGTCACAAGCGAGGGGACCAGCTTCCGGGGATACATAATAGAAGGCAATGCCCTCCACACCTTGCAAGCCGTAATTCTCAATGAGAGGAATTCAATTTATCGTTCTGATAACGATTACTGGATCGTGGACCCTCTTCGTCCTCAGCTCACCTTCTTTGTTGTCAGCTCAAAGTCCTTGGCTCATTCCCTCTGTTCTCTTACTAGGCTCTACTCATGGCGTTTCTATTACTGGTTTTCCGATACACCTTTCAAAAGTGTAAAATCAAAGAGTTCAAATAACCAATACAAATTCTACACAAATAATAAATGAAAATGTGTTGTATCTCGCGTGGACTACACTTAACACAGGCGCGTACACACACACACACACACACACACACACACACACACACACACACACACACACACACACACACACACACACACACACACACACACACACACACACACAAACACGTAAACACATCTATGTATGCAATTAAGGTAAGAACATATACACTGAAAACGGGGAAAAAATGATAATTACAGCATCTATATTTAGCAATTCAATATTGCATGTATTGTAAAAAAAATCAAAATAAATCTGCAATGAAATTTTTACTATGCACACACACACACACACACATATATATATATATATATATATATATATATATATATATATATATATATATATATATATATATATATATATATATATATATATATATATACTGTATATAAGAAATCTTGTAAAGGTATGTTGCACATTCTTTTATATGACAGACGCAAGAGAGCCACTGGTGTTTGTGAGTGGCACTTGTGTAGCTTGGCACTGAACCCTCCATGGTCACTGCCAGAATGCCAGACTCAGCGACTATTCTGGCATTTGATTTTTGTTATAAGTGGGTACATGACCAGATGATTTTTGACTCCTGTAACCAGGCTGAGAGCTTCCCCTTCCCATAGCTCATGGTAAATCTTATTAGTTTTTCCTGGAACACGACCCACCAATCAGTTAACAACCAGGTACCCAATTACTGCTGACTGAACAGAGGCGAACAGTTACAGATTAGAGTTCAGACAATCCTCCCTGGCCAACTCGAACCCAGACTCATATTGCTCTCGAGGCGCTGGGCCACCAGCGACTTCTTTATCGAATCTTGCCTTAAAGTTGTGGTAGGAATCCTTGAATAAGAGACGTGGGAAGTTAACTGTAGAGTCAGTTTCAATCCTCCACCAGGAGAGACATTGCACATGGCTCAACACCTCTTGTGACCAATGTTTGCTAACTCTGAACTGTCTGACAAAGGATCCTATGTTTTTGTTAATCTATTTGCAAAGGATTTCGGTTTATTCCTTATACCCTGATAAAATATAAGGTTGCTTGTTCCCGAAGTTGCTGAGATCCTGGCACTCTGGCAGTGACTTTGGAGGGTTAAGTGCCAAGCCTTAGAGGGGGACCACTCAGGTGCCACTCAAAGTGGCCAGTTTCATTCCGCTGAACGCTCTATTTTCTTAGTTTTCAAAGACTTGCGTGTATTATCACATGTGCCATTTGGCACTCGCACTTAGATCACAGTACGTCTTTCATCTATAGCCACTAAGCAAAAGTTTGAATAAATAAATAAAAATTGCACTGATGATGTTTGGACTACATCAGCTGCCTTGGCAAGTTATATTACCGTATAATATATTTCAAGTATGAATGATTGATGCCCTTATTTCTGATTAACATTTAATAATTATTTATGTGCATTTTACGCCTTTCTGAAGCTTTAAATTTCGTCTTCACTCGCCTAGTCAGTTCTTCATGAAATTGTTCATCCAGGTTTTTTCAATATTTCTTTATGGGTTACATTGAAAAATATATATTTTTACATATAAAGCACAGTCATTAGGAACATTAATTCGCAGTAAGAGATGGAACATCTCACTGAAAAAGTTGAATATCACCCATTTTCAGTTAATACCCTCCGCGTACCCTCTACCTTCCAAAATGTTTATTATACGTTGGCAAGCCACAGCTGGTGATTGGGTCGGGTGCCCCACAGATGATCTACGTCTTGGATGACTATAGTGAGCTGCGAGAGAGAGTGGAGGAGATGGCCATGCCTCAGGTGCAGACCTTCCGTGTGGAGCTGGAGGAGGAGGTCCCTTACACCTACCACGTCCAGCTCTTCCTTCCCCCTGGGCTAAGGGAGGACGAAATCACAACCTATCCCATGGTTGTTCAAACGTAAGTACTGATCAGGTGATCATTCTTCACCTCATGGTTGTACAAACTGAAGTAAACAGGTGATAACTGTTCACCCTGTGGTTGTCCAGACTCTCTGCTTGTAAATTATTCATAGTGGTGACCTTCCTCTGTGTTTTTAATGTCGATTATACCATCTTAGATGATCTCCAGACCATCTTCCGGACCATCTCTCGTGGTCTGGACACAGCGTGACAGTTTATGTCCAGATTTAAGTGGGTGATTTGGTCCTTAGTGACCGAAGATCTCTCGGAGTCAGGGAACAGCAGTGGAACCACCAGAAAAACAGCTTTACCGAAGATTATATATATATATATATATATATATATATATATATATATATATATATATATATATATATATATATATATATATATATATATATATATATGTCGTACCTAGTAGCCAGAACGCACTTCTCAGCCTACTATGCATGGCCCAATTTGCCTAATAAGCCAAGTTTTCATGAATTAATATATTTTCTCAAATTTTTTTCTTATGAAATGATAAAGCTACCCATTTCATTATGTGTGAGGTCAATTTTTTTTTATTGGAGGTAAAATTAACTTAGATATATGACCGAACCTAACCAACCCTACCTAACCTAACCTAACCTATCTTTATAGGTTAGGTTAGGTTAGGTAGCTTAAAAAGTTAGGTTAGGTTAGGTTAGGTAGGTTAGGTAGTCGAAAAACAATTAATTCATGAAAACTTGGCTTATTAGGCAAATCGGGCCTTGCATAATAGGCTGAGAAGTGCGTTCTGGCTACTAGGTACGACATATATATATATATATATATATATATATATATATATATATATATATATATATACACCTTTCTATTGGAAATCCCATTTGAGCTTTAAATATATGATGATTGTAGGGATAATCCATCCTCACAGATGGTATACTGTATAGGGCTCTATAGGGCACAGATGGTATACTGTATAGGGCACAGATGGTATACTTTATAGGGCACAGATTGTATACTGTATAGGGCATAGATGGTATACTTTATAGGTCACAGATTGTATACTGTATAGGGCATAGATTGTATTCTGTATAGGGTACAGATCGTATTCTGTATAGGGCACAGATGGAATACTGCAGTCCTGGGAATCTTGCATAACGTAATACGTGTTCTTTGAACTATTAGGACACATCCAGACTCCCATTGCCCTCCAGCCCCCGATCTCCTAAGATCTAACAAAGGGTTTTATCTAGCGTTCAGGATAACACATAAAATACCGAAAATAGGTTTCTCCTCCTGAAGAAGCCTCGTCACTCACATGTCAACAATTCATCAGGTACGCTGCGCCGGGAGCCCAGGCAGTGACATCGAAGATGAGGATCTCCTGGGGCACCTACCTGGCCTCCAAGAAAGACATCATATATGCCATGATTGATGGCCGTGGGTCGGGTTTCCAAGGAGACAAGATCAAACATGAGGTGAGGCTCTTTTTTTCCCTGGGTAGAGTGCCTTCATGCCCGACCAGGTCCTCTTACCTATTACATTTTAATGGATTAGTCTACATATCCTCTAAATATTCGGCGTATTAGTCAAAATTTAAAGCACTGTAATATTAACTTTTATTTATTCATTGGCCTCCTTAGGTGAGATGGGTTGCTTGAGTTTATACGTACTCGATTAGGTAACTGTTATGGTCAGAGTGGTCATGGGTAGTGAAACATAATTCGTTGTGTCGGGGGAAATCTTGACGCTGTTAGGGAGTTACATATTTGAGGTCCATTTATTCACATGGCATAAATGTGTAAATTCGTGTGTTTTCTGTTTTGTGAAAATGAGCTAAAGTTCGATTAAATATCTATTGTTTTCGTAACTTTTGCTTTATAATATAAATACCAATCGCATATGCGTGTAATCCTTTGTAAATCACAATGTGTTTTGTGTATTCCCTCCCTCCCCCCTGCCTGTGTGTGGGAAGGTATACCGAGCCCTCGGGGGGAAGGAGGTGGACGACCAGGTGGCGGTGGCCAGGTACCTACGGGACAATCTACACTTCGTGGATGAACGCAGGATTGCCATCTGGGGCTGGAGCTACGGCGGCTATGTCACCACCATGGCCCTGGCTCGCGATGCTGACCAGGTCTTCAGCTGTGGCATCGCAGTTGCTCCAGTTGCTCGCTGGGAACACTATGGTAAGCAGCATGTCTTTCTTAAAACGTTGAGGCGCTAATGTGGTCCATTGTTCACCAACGCTGAACACTATCTTAGGGTCTGAACAGTTACCCAGATGCTGAATAGTTACAGATAATTCATTGTCATTTTTAACACTCATGTTCTGAACATCATTTCAAGTGTCAATATTCTTTCACTTAATAACTTTGAGAAACTGAACCTCACTAAACATTAAGGATCCTCCTAGATACGCAATATGCTCTAGATAATGAAAGGAAATTGATCCCAACACTTTGCTAACTTTACTAGAGATATGGCTTTTAAGACCAATTTTGGTTACACATAAATGTTTTATCCAGCACACTTCAGAGTATAATAATAATAATAATAATAATAATAATAATTATAATACACAGAGAGTAATGACACTAACGTGATGTGTCAATGAGAAAATCATTGGGAACACCCAATGTGGGTGTGTCAGGGAACATCCTTAAGCCCTCTGCGTAGGTTCGAACCCTCATCGCGGCTCCTACGGATTTTCTCAATAATTATAATGATAATTTTAAACAATTTACAGTAGTTATGTACAGACTTATCGTGAAATATTACTCGTATAGTGTTGGGATGGGTGATAAGTGAACCTGGCGTCTCTTTAACTACCCGACATCTCAACTAATACATCTTATTTTGTACGTTATGGTCATCAACGTACAAATTACAAAGTACTATGAGAAGTAGCGGCTCACAAATATTCACGTTTTCGATGCTAAGGCGGCGGCTGCCCACTCTTGTCCTATATCCAACATAGGCATTCCTTATTGAGCCCTTGTCATTCATTCCTCAATCACAGACCGCTGGCAGAGTCGCTGGCCTGAGGTTACAGGTCGTTACAACTGTACACTCTCAAAAGTAACGTCTTCCCTTGTAACATTTGTATCCCAAGAATATATGAACTTCTGGACTGCCTTGTACACTTTATTGAAAGATAACGTCTAGTTCTCAAGATTGTTTTTTTTCCATATTTAAACATTACCTAACATTCACAAAAAAAACATCTACAAATAGGGGGTTTTCAATCCGTACACACACACATAATCTCTCTAAATTATTCCCATTCCAAATTCTTATCCTGACCCCTTCCCAGTGCTATATAGTCGTAATGGCGTGGCGCTTTCCCCCTGATAATTCCCTTCCCTCTCTAAATTATTAAAGTATTCAAATAATATTTAATTCATGATCCAGTCTTCATAATGTAGTGTATATTATTTCACCCTAAAAAATGACTGGAACCGAAGATGTACCACTCATAAGTGTTCGTGTAACGTCAACACTGTACTGTGTGTATATTCCTCAGATTCTGTGTACACAGAGAGGTACATGGGCTCCCCTCACGTGTACCCTGGCAGCAACTACAAGGGCTACGAGGCTGCCGATGCCACCAAGGTGGCTGGCAACCTCAAGGAGAAGATGTTCCTGCTTATCCACGGCACGGCAGATGACAACGTTCATTACCAACACTCCATGATGTTGGCCAAGGCTCTTGTGGACGAGGGAGTCCTTTTCCAGCAGATGGTAGGCTACTAACCTCCAGAATTCTCAATTATATATATATATTTCAATAAATTAACAATATTTTTATCTGACATAACAAGCTGTGTATTTTTTATTGAGTTGCATTCATGATTTAACTTAAGTCTCCGGTCACCATCACCACCATCCTTTACCGCACAGACGTACGCCGACGAGAACCATGGTCTCACCGGTGTGAAGGCGCACCTCTACCGCACTATGAACAAGTTCCTCTCAGACTGCTATCGTCCTTCCATCAAGGAGCTCTATTTCCTCATCAAAAAAAAGAAAACGGAAATTGAAGAGATTGGTTACCTTTAAATACGGTGGCGTCAGAGGGGGGTAATAGAAGTTTATTAGGTCCTTAAGTCCTTAATAGAGGTTCTTAGGTCCTCAATAGAGGTTCTTAGGTCCTTAATAGAGGTTCTTAGGTCCTCAATAGAGGTTCTTAAGTCCTTAATAGAGGTTCTTAGGTCCTCAATAGAGGTTCTTAGGTCCTCAATAGAGGTTCTTAGGTCCTCAATAGAGGTTCTTAGGTCCTCAATAGAGGTTCTTAGGTCCTCAATAGAGGTTCTTAGGTTCTTAAGTTTATGCCAGGTGAACGACATGCCATGCCAGAGTGTCTTCTGCGGTGTGTGTGTGTGTGTGTTGAGATCTCTCACTACAGTGTCCTCGTCAGATACATGAGGACAGCATTGGTTGATATGATAACACGTAGAGATAGATGATAGCCAACTTTTAATATTTAAAAGTTGGAAACCTCAAAATTTATTTTAAATATGTGGAAAATGGGATTTTCAGTTCAAATAACCTCAGTTCTTTGTTGGTTGATTATTTGAGATAGGTTATCCTGGAATTGAAGTACAATTGATGAGAGAGAACGCCTCTACTATAATGCTGAACTCTTCAGAACACTGCACTGGTTGCAGATGATAATATTTGACTAGTAATTAGGCTTTCATTAACGAGTGATAATACTGAGGACTAGCCGGTAATAATTATAATCTAAAACTATTTTAATGTTTAATTTTGTACATAAATATACTGTATATATTTATATGTATAAATTTTACTGATATTGTTGAAACGTCAATAATTCCCTTTTTAAAATTACTAATAGGCGTAAGTAATTATTTTCTCATGGTCCAGCAGTAGACATTAAATCATATATTAGTTAGGTAATATTTCATTCATGTAAGAAACACCACAAAGATGGTGACGTCTACTTAAGAGTTACTTAAGAGTTTTCAATAACATTTCGGTTTCAGTCTTTACCTTCTAATATAAATAATTTTCTGATAGATATATAACCCCGGCAGGCAAAACATGATCGAGTGAAGGCTAATCAAACTTTTAAAACCCCGTAAGATCAATTTCGGATCAATATTCGATGAATCGTTAATCAACTTTGGATCAACGGTTAATGTTTGATCAACGTTGAATCAATGTTGAATAAACTTTTATAATGTGTTGGGTCAACATTTAAATCAACATCCTTTATCTAGGTTTGCCCGTGGGGAGATGTGTGGTTTCACTTATGAGCACAAAATGGGTCCATTATCACCCTTCCATAGAAACCCATTCACCAGACAAAATAAAATAGTTGGCCACTTCCATGGCTCACGCAAAACCACTTTTATTAATAAAACTTTTGTATTTTTTAGGATTTATTCCATTTGTTATAGGTAGGCTGCATCAGTTTTCTGTCCTAGATTGACAAAAATGTAGTTCTTAAAAAAACTTAACTGCAAATTCAAAATACATTAAAAGTATATACAGAGTGCATTTTCTTTTGGGGGGAAGCTTCACTTAAATTACCTTCATGTAAAAACTTTGGATTTCACTGCCTAAAGTAGGAAATTATATAACAAAAATACTTTTCCTTAACAGGATCTTCAAATGTTTGTTAAATATATAATTTCATGTATGGCATTTCCTCAAGTGATGTGGTTTTACTCTAATATAACATTGCACTCATTAACACTTCTTAAATCCACAGTGTTGATACAAATATGTTTAGAAGGTGTGGTCGAACGCACTCTGCCTCAGGAAGGGTAAAAGTTGTCACATGACTTTCGGTGAGAACTTAAAAAGAGTTGTATATGTTCATTTAAATACGCATTATGTTTGCCTTCAGGGAAATTAATTTTTTGTGTGTACTGCAAATCACTCTAGAATAGTTATCAGTTCATTTGATAGGCTTTCAGTAATTTGAGCTGTTTGTATATGAAGGATTGTATGCTGACTGGTTCTATATGCAGATCGGTTCTGTAGGCTGAATGGTTCTGTATGCTGACTGGTTCTGTATGCCGACTGGTTCTGTTTGCTGACTGGTTCCATATGCAGATCCAACCACCTAGGCTGGACGTAGAGCGACGGTCTCGCTTCGTGCAGGTCGACGTTCAATCTCGAATCGTCCAAGTGGTTGAGCACTCACACCTTTCCTCCCATCCCATCCCAAATTCTTATCCCGACCCCTTCCAAGTGCTACATAGTCGTAATAACATGGCTATTCCTGATAATACCTCCTGATGATGATACCTCCTGATAATTCCCTTCTCTATACTGATTGGTTCTGTATACTGTCAGGTCCGGCACAGTTAAATTTACATATACTCTTAAACACATTTCTGTTAGTATTGTTTATCGAATACTTGCAATATGTGTTTATTAGAGCTTAGGTAACTAATTGTCATAACTGAGAAAGAAACTGCACAGCATTTATCATTCATATGACAAAGAGATCATATACATTGTGCTATATCAATTCAAACTCGTAAGTAATCTCCATGCAAAATAGATAGATCATTAAGTGGGATTTAAGGCCGGTTACTTAATCCCCCATCATAAGTATGTTGTATAATACTACTATCATAACTTAGTTTTATTGTTTCCAGTCAATTCAGTCATTAAATTAAATATTAGACAGTTTCACCTGTGATCATTATATAGATTACAGTTTTTTTATATAATCACTAGGATTTCAGGAAGGAGTTTGAACTAGGTACAGTGGGTACATATCATTTAGACCTTGACTGCATGGTCTGAAAAAACCTTTAAGCCAGGATATCTAACCCATGTTTACCTGCCATCCTCCTTACTTTCCCCATGCCCACATACCTCCCACCCCCCCCCATGCCCTCATACCTCCCCCCCATGCCCACATACCTCCTCCCCCATGCCCACATACCTCCTCCCCCCATGCCCACATCCCACCTTCCCCATGCCCTCATACCACCTCCCCCATGTCCTTATACCACCTCACCCATGCCCATATACCTCCCCACCCATGCCCACATACCTCCCCACCCATGCCCACATACCTCCCCCCCTATGCCCACATACCTCTCCCCCCATGCCCACATACCTCCCCCCCATGCCCACATACCTCCCCCCCCACCATGCCCACATACCTCACCCCCCCCATGCCCACATATCCTTCCCCATGCCCACAATTTTCCCCCCATGCCCACATACCCCCCTATGCCCACATACCCCCACCCATGCCCACATACCCCCCCATGCCCACTCTTCACTATGCAATGTGCCATGGCTGTGGATGTCATCCACATGCACCTCAAGGCCTCTTATGTTATCCTTGTATCTCATACAAAGTTAGAGTTGGTGTATCGGTCTGAGGGAGATTCCTCGGAGCCTCCTTGAGACTTACCTAGCAAGATGATATCAAACCTTTTATTCTGATAATATTGTGTATTTTGTTATCGTGTCGAGTTATATGACCACAACACATGTTAACTGTTAAACCTTATTAAAAAGATAATAGATAACAAAACTATTAGATATAATTACATATATATATATATATATATATATATATATATATATATATATATACCTTCGCCTCCTAGAGGCCTTGCCAGAAACAAGCATATTTATACATATATAATGTGTGTGAAGTATATGATATATTTTTTGGTTTAGTGGTGTTAAATTTGAAATATAATATACATTCCTCAGTGTCAGATGTACTATTGATTTGATTTTCTGTTTTTTCGTATGAATTATTTTTTTTAACTATGTAAAAATGTCCTTGATTAAACAATTGCATCATTTTTTTAAGAGCTAAAAATTTGTATGCATGCCTTAAGTAGTGATTAAGAAGTGCCAACTGTGGAGTAGGCACGTCTTGTTCCTTATAATTGTTCAGGTTGTTCATTGAGGAAGTGCATGACTGGGCCACCCAGCTCACAGATTTCTCATAAGAGGGCTCTTAAGAGCTGCTCGTAATAGATCATGTGACCTGGGTGGCTGCATGGTGAGCCCAGTGATGATCATGCAACAACAACAACATCATCATTTATCACCATCATCATCATCACTTTATGAGTAAAGGACCAACTATGATCAATACATTCACGTGAACAAGTCTACATATCAGTGCATGAACATGTGTATATATATAGCCCTTTCTTCTTCTTCTTCTTCTTCTTCTTCTTCTTCTTCTTCTTCTTCTTCTTCTTCTTCTTCCTCTTCTTCTTCTTCTTCTTCTTCTTCTTCTTCTTCTTCTTCTTCTTCTTCTTCTTCCCCTTCTTTCTCCTCTTCATCTTCAACCTCTTCTGCTTCTTCTTTCACCTCTTTCTCTTTTTTTCCGCCTCTTCCTCCTCTTTCTCTTCTTCTACTTCCACTTCTTCATTTTCTTACTTATCTTCCTTTTCTGCGTTTTTCTTCTCCCGAGGACTGCACCCTCTGACTCTAATTTATTTGTAAAATATTTATCATTTAAAATTTCTTCGACAATCATATCATTAGTATGACAGCTGTAACATTATAGGATTATCGGAAGTACACATTACTCGGTATATATAAAACGCTGAATTAATGATTATATATATATATATATATATATATATATATATATATATATATATATATATATATATATATATATATATATATATATATATATATATATATATATATATATATATATATATATATATATATATATATTCTTCGCCTCCTAGAGGCCATGCCAGAAACAACCATATATTCACCAGGACCAAAACAGAAAGAGAAAACCAAATGACAATTACATAAAAATTCATTAAAACGTAATTTAATAATTAGAAACAACCGCTTGCTCTATGGTGTCTAAAATAATGTGAATTATACACCTAATTATACACCAATAGTGGTGTATAAACTATTGTAAAAATGCATAAGGCAAAGATATACATAATTTCTGAATATAGGACCGAGACTTCGTATTTAACTAGAAGATTACCTGGCGGAGATCGGAGCCCACTATTACATTACCTTCACCTGGGCACTAGGAGACTAGAACCGCCGACCCCGTCCCCACGAGCGTGAGGCCAAGGCTCAATCAAACACATTACGGGACAGGTTTAAATAGGAAAGATTCCAGCCTTAAAACTTTGCTATTTAAGGTTGCCTCATAGTATGGTTGGTAGAGCTTGGGCCTATATACAGTATATATAATGTATATTATGTATACAATATATTTATATGTATTGTGTCTTTATAACAGAGAATGTCTGTTCGAGATTCGAGGACCAGATGCTTGGAGCTAGCCTCGTTAAACTTTGCAGGGTGATGGGTTGTTGTTTGGGGATGGTCATGGCCGGGTCGGGGGTCGACCCACTTGTATGAATTGTTGTTGTTGTTTACGATTCGCTACTTGGAACAAAAAGTTCCAAGTAGCACGGGCTATGGTGAGCCCGTAGTGGACTATTGTATGAAATAGTAATTTATACTAATTTCTAAACTCGCTAAATACTTGACTGCATGCTCAGATTAAATAATCAAACATATTGTTCTTTCTGTAATGATTAAGATTAAATGTTGATTTATGTTACGTAGTTTAATTATTAATAATGAGTGTAGTGAAGATGGTTATAGTGATGAAGGGAATATGGTGAAGAATAGAGACAGCAGTGAAGGGTAGGGAAGGTGGTGAAGGAAAAGGAAGGAGGTAAATGGAAGGTAAGGTACTGAATGGAAGGGAAGGTGGTGAAGGGTAAGGGGAAAAGCGCCATGCCATTACGACTATATAGCACTTGGAAGGGATCAGGCTAAGGAATTGGGATGGGATGGGGGGGGGGGAAGAATGATACCCAACCACTTGGACGGTCGGGGATTGAACACCGACCTGCATGAAGTGAGACCGTCCAGTCCCAGTGGTTGGGAAGAAAGATGTTGAAGAGAGAGATGGAGGAATGTAGTAATAATGATGGTTGTAGAGGGGGGTGGGGTTACCCTGCACTGCACAGGATGTGAAGATAGTCAGAGTGATAATACAGGGGGGGGGGGTAGTGAAGGTGGTTACAATCATGCGGATGGTCGTGTGTAGAGTAGATGGTCACAATTTTGACCATACAGCCAAACATAGGGTGGTCGGGCGGAGCCTCAAGTCCCCCTTTGCTAATGGCAGGTTACACCTTATTTCCAGTCTCACACAAAAAAAAATCCATCATTAAGATTCATCTAGCAGATTAAATGTTAGGATGGAAGGGTCCCTTGGTTATTACACTAAGGGTCCCCCCTGGTTACTACATCAAGGGTCCCCCTGTACTAACCATTGACTCTCCTGTTTGACAGGAATTTGAGCAGTGTGAGAAAAGTTCCTCGTGCCCCTGTTCAAAGATGTTCACGCTGTCACGACATGCTTAGTACAAAAATTATTAAGGGATTTCAGGATATTATTTTTGCATATATTCAAAACTGTGAACTATGTTACTCAGATATTAGGAATCAAATAAACACATGTGCAGTTTTTTAATACATTTTTGATCGCGTTTCTCGTGGGTTTAGTTTGCTAGGTTTTCAGTCTGGATATTGTCCTATACTGGGAAGTGTTATCACTTTTTATCCTATTCACCAGTTTTTGCTCATTTTTATATTATTTAATGTTAAAGTTTATGTTATGTTTGTTCAGATTTTTTATATACATATATGTCTTCTGTGCTCACCTTTGTCTTCAAAATGAATCCACAATGACCAACCTTCAAGATTTGTGGAACTGATTTAAGTTACATTTTTAATCTGTGTTCATGTCTTCATCCTATTCCTTGGAATATCAAATGTCAAATACTTATTTTAATGTGATCAAAAAGTACCATATATTTAATTTCTCAGAGAGCAAGCTTCAGGTAAATGCCTACCTTAGCAACGTATATGCTGCTGGTATACCAGTCATTCTCAAAGCTTATCCAGGTGAGGTTGTGACCTAGTTACAGCCTACTTTGGGTGAGGTTGTGACCTAGTTACAGCCTACTTTGGGTGAGGTTGTGACCTAGTTACAGCCTACTTTGGGTGAGGTTGTGACCTAGTTACAGTCTACTTTGGGTGAGGTTGTGACCTAGTTACAGCCTACTTTGGGTGAGGTTGTGACCTAGTTACAGCATACTTTGGCTGAGGTTGTGACCTAGTAACAGTCTACTTTGGGTGTGACGACTACAGACATGAATTTTTTAATATTTAAATGTTTAGCTAAGAATTCAAGAAGAGTTTAATGTTAAAAAGTTTCAATATTTATGCATATGTAATTCAGTATTTTTATGCACCAAAAATTGGCATTGTGATTAGCTATATTGTATTCTGTATAATTGCTAATTATTAGTAGCGTGATTGTATTTGTGAGAATATTTGTATGCTGTTTAATAGTTATAATTTTTGTAAAAATATTAATAGGTGCGCTTACTTAACATATTCCTTTTTTCGTAAATGTATAAAAATAACTTTTATTTAATATAAGTTTATTGTGTTCCATATGTGGCAATCATTTTGAAAATTACTTCACAAATTTCAGTAGTTGTCCTAATCAGTGTTAAGTATAAATGTAAAATACTTCTCGCCCATCTGCTATACATTCGAATACTCTTGACTGTAAACTAAAGGGATTCTGGAACCATTTGTCATGCTTTCGTTCTATATAATGATAATTCTTGGTTGAAATGCATAACACTGTGTGTGTGTTCGTATCATCATATCAAATTATTAGATTTGATTAGATTTTTGGAGCCATCACTTCGAGCAGTAGAAGAAATGTAGCTACTGACCATCATGACGTCTTGTAGTTCAACTCGTTTTGCTACGATATATGAAGCTACATGTTCAAGACATAATTAACTTATCATGTTTTGATTAGTCAATGCTTCAAACATTAGTCAGTAATGCTTTAACACCCAATGAGGTGTTGTTGAAGTATTTTTGACGACTTGGATATCGGTCAGCATATATCCTATCTCCTTCTCGTACGACTTGAGAATGGTCCAGGACAGACAGAAACGTGGTCGTCCCTTCATTTTCTAGTGTGTGGATTGGTCAACATACTTCAGCCACGTTATTGTGACTGATCGCCTGCCCCTCTCGCACTGTCGTCGTGAAGGAACTCTTGGGTCTCATCAGTGCTCTGTACCAAGATTGTGCTTTATAATTATACTAGGTTGTAGCGCTTTTTCAAAATATACGTTTTCGCCAAAGGAACCCCCGTGGTCTTGTGACAGTGCAGGGGTTTGGAAACTTTGTAAATACATCCAGATGGTGAATTTATGGACAAAATAAAGGCCTAAAAGTTTAATCCAATTGATCGTATAGAAATTAACAATTGAAAGCATATTGTTGAATTTAATGGCCTTTATTTCATATTACCCGTGATGTAATTTTCATTATAATTCAGATTTTCAGTTTTGTAACATTGACCTGTTCTTATCGTGTTCTTGAATGCACATATATGTAGGCTCATACCAGGTTCCTGAAAGACGTACGGACATGGTACAGATTATCAACACTGAATTATACATACCTTGTATTATTTGAAACTCGTTGAATGTATTGTTGATCTTGTTGAATATTACTTATATACAGCAGTTGAATTTTGTCGTTGGCGATGTATTTTTGGTCATATTTAACAGTCATCATCATTTAAGGTTGGGCAGTTGTTGAGCCCCGTCCAGTTATGTTAATCTCCTGTGATCCAGTTCACCATTTATTCAAAGTAACAACTTAAAGAGACACTTTTATATATATATATATATATATATATATATATATATATATATATATATATATATATATATATAAATAAGACAATACGTAAACAGGTTGCCAGTCCTGTTTTCTATTATATAACTAAATTGAACATAGATAGTAAGTCATTCATCGTCTCAAGAATTGGTCTATTTTATCGGTTCTCTTTGGCATTGTGTTACATTCTAAGAGTTTAAATGTCTGTGGGGTCAAAGAGAATTATAGACTAAATTATATATTTAATAATAATTCATTCACACCTGACAATATTATTAAGATTTTCTTGGATATGTTTCTTACCATTTTGTAAAATGTTTCGGGTGTTGATGTGGTGTAAATAATTTAGCTTGCAGTCCGTCTCATGACTGCTCATGCTGAGGATGACCACATAGCCACTCATGTTGGGGATGGCCACATGACCACTCATGTTGGGGATGGCCACATGACCACTCATGCTGGGGATGAACACATGTCCACACACCCAAGAGATAACTAAACTCAGATGCCGGGAAAGCCAACAACATTCACTAAAGTACAGAGAAACTAACACACTATGTCTGCTGAGTGCTATATATACTAGGCTGAGGTCCCCCATGGATATAACAATCTTAATTCACCTACCTGGAGAGGTAGACCTACCAAGATCTCTCCCTAAGAAAGCAATTGTCTTAACTGTATTGAAGCCTCGGTAACAATAATGATTACTACCTCTTTGTTATTACTCATATCAGTTAACACTTGGAAGTGGACAGTGTCTTCTATGTCCTCTATATCTTAAAACGGTGAGTGAGTGAGTGAGAGGTAAATGGATCATTACCCGAAAATCATATTTCTCTGTTACTGGATTTTGGTTTGGTATTGGGCATAAGGTATTGGGCCTCTGGAGGATTATTAAGGTCACCATAATACCTTACTGACCAACCAGCAAGTATACTTTATTCCTAAACAGAGTCCAGTACTAAATTAAACTCTTAGTGTTTATACACTGAAAAGAGAGCGATGCATCTTTGAGTATATTCCTGTATTATTGGACGTTTATGCTGGTCTGTTGATTATAATTTGTTTCACATGTCAAAAGTATTTGGGAATCTCAGTACAGTTGTTCAAAACTATATTTATTGTAATGATTTGGTTTGACATTTCATAATTTTTCTTTTACACTCGTTAGTGATGCCAATTGGTGGCTCTTAAAATTATAAGTTACTTATTGATGCCAAATTGAAAGAAAATTTGTCTTTTTTCTGTTTCCATCCATTATTGTTTTCTCTCTGATTTTTGTCTGTAATATATTGAGTAGTGTTTAGCATTGTTACTCTTCTATAAGACCATACATGAAATGAGGATAATGTTAGATTACCAAATTGTAAATGGAGCGTAGTAGTTTTTACAACTGTGAAATTTGTGTTGGTCTGAGGCTTGGATCCATCCTTCAGCGAACGTCTGATAATTACAATTAAGAAACCTCACACCAATAACTCTTCCCTTAACTTAATCACTTAATGCTCAAAATGTCACGCCAATGTTCCTTTTGTTTACTCATAGTTTATCCTCCTGTTCTTATTTCCCTTGTTCCATGGAGCCACTTGTTGTTCTCTTGGCCATATTGGTCTTTACCGCCCAGTTTCATTCTTGTTACTTCCCTGGGCTTGAAATCTTTGTAAATATTTTGTATATACTATTACTCACGACTGTAATCTTTTTAATAAATTTCAAAGGTGCTTGCTTGTGTTTTGTCCTGTTTGTTTTGAATGAAATGTTACACTATGACTAATGAGATGTTACTTTTCAGTCATTACGTCGAGAGAATATTTAATCCCAGAACTGCGCCAACTTTCATACCAGCAACCGTTGAGGCCCAAAGGACTAATACCACAGACCAAACATAAGAAGGGTGATCTTATCAAGACCTTTACAATACTGAACAAATTAGAACATATTAATCCAGAGTGCTTTGTTTTTTGTTAAGATAAAATGTAACACAAGCAAGGGGGCAACATCTTCAAGCTCAACAAGCCACAATGTAGGACAGAAAACAATGGCTATATCACCCATTAGGCGACCATGAGATCGTCAACGTGCTTAAGACGTATGTGAGGTGTATTCGCCTCACAACAGAGGATCTTGGGGTTTGATCCCCAGGTGGGATTGACGGATGGGCAAGTTTACTTTCATTTATTGCTTCTGTTCACCAGACAATAAATAGATACCAGGGAGTTAGGCAACTGTTGTGGGTTGTTTCACACTGGGTAAGGTCAGTAATTGGAATAGATGCAATCTCGATAAATTTAATAGGCTTCCTGACCCGACAATGGGGAACCAGGATCTCGACCCCCATCATTAAGGGATGACTCGACTGAAGTATATAAATGGATGAAAGGGTATAACAATTAATATAAAAATTTGATTAAAATATCTCAACATAAAACTATACAAATTGCAAGAAGTTTAGATTTAGGAAAGACCTGGGCAAATACTGGTTTGAAAAGACCGTTGTTGATTTATAGAATAAATTACCGAGTAATATAACAGACGTGGCATAACTAGAGTGTTTCAAGCGCAGGTTAGACATATATATATTAATGAATTTGTGGAGAGGTAAATAGAAGTTGCCTTGTTGGCAATAAGTCTGCTACTGCCGCCTAGAGTATTATGAGCTATGTTTCGTCCCCGGGAACACTAGTAACGGGTTGAGGGAGGTAAAAGGCTGTATACAGGTGAATCTAACTCTAGTAATTAAACAATGGAAGGTCGTAGACCGTCAAAAGCTGCCATAGCATACCTTTCGGCTGGTTACTCAAACACAAATTAATTCGGTTTGGATTTAATAAACAGGTTAACAACATTAAATCTAACATTCAAGTGTTGTTATAAGTGATAAGTGGCTCCTCCAGGAGTGGGCGAGGAGGACCAGCCTCATCCAGCCCACTTGCGACCATATAAACAGGAGATACACATGTACACACACACACACATACCCACATATATACAATTATTTTAGAGATTAAAAATTATAAATGAAATTCCTTCCCTCAATTGCATTTAAAAATAAAAGAACACAAATATTTGAATTTACAAAATACAATTCTACATTCTTAAAGCACATACGGGTAAATATTTAATGAAGGTGAATGTAGTAGCTTTTCCCCCTAGTAAAAATAACAATTATAAAAATACAGAATATATACAATAAAAATTAATGAACAAATTTGTACATTATCAGTAAGCATATCTATTTTTAAAAGCTTACTTACAGGTTTAGCTGAAGTATAAGCTTGTGAACCTCTACACAATTATACTATGGGACGCAGTATAATTGATGGTGATAACCATTACACAATTATGCTCGGAACGCTAAGTGTTGCCCTTGGCTATTGGCTAGTCTAGCTAGGCACGTCTATAGACGTCACATAGTTGCCGTATTATATATATATATATATATATATATATATATATATATATATATATATATATATATATATATATATATATATATATATATATATATATTTCATTGAATATGACCGCATATTCTGTATTTATTATTTTCTGGTTTAGGGCTTCTATCCCTCTAACTATTTTCTTAGCATCAGGGCTTAATTGGAATAGGAGTTCTCCAAAACTCATTTCCGTACTTTTAAGGTGAAGAAAAGAAGTGATTTACTATAGAGTGTATTACACTTGTATAATTTGTATAATTTGCACGACGTTTCGAACCTCCATGGTTCATTCTCAAGTGAACAATCTTACAATACTAGTTGATTTTATACCCGCATTAGGTCAGGTGATAATACAATGAAGGTGAAAAACATGGGGGGATACATAAGGGATAAACATAGGGGCTGCAGAAGGCTTATTGGCCCATACGAGGCATCTCCTATCTAAACACAAAGATTAATCCAGTGTAATTGGCCTATTACCTTAGGCCAATTACACTGGATTAATCTTTGTGTTTAGATAGGAGATGCCTCGTATGGGCCAATAAGCCTTCTGCAGCCCCTATGTTTATCCCTTATGTATCCCCCCATGTTTTTCACCTTCATTGTATTATCACCTGACCTAATGCGGGTATAAAATCAACTAGTATTGTAAGATTGTTCACTTGAGAATGAACCATGGAGGTTCGAAACGTCGTGCAAATTATACAAGTGTAATACACTCTATAGTAAATCACTTCTTTTCTTCACCTTAAAAGTACGAAAATGAGTTTTGGAGAACTCCTATTCCAATTAAGCCCTGATGCTAAGAAAATAGTTAGAGGGATAGAAGCCCTAAACCAGAAAATAATAAATACAGAATATGCGGTCATATTCAATGAAACATGTTTGAAAGAAAACCTGCTGCCAGTATACACCAATATATATATATATATATATATATATATATATATATATATATATATATATATATATATATGAATGAAAACTCACACCCCAGAAGTGACTCGAACCCATACTCCCAGAAGCAACGCAACTGGTAACTACAGGGCGCCTTAATCCGCTTGACCATCACGGCCGTCAAAAGGAAGTGATAGCCGAGGCTATTTGAGCCACTTCCCCGACGGCAACTCGGATGGTAATCTTGGGCATAGCATTTCACCAAATCACCTCATTCTTTGGGGCACACGTGAGGAACACAAATGCGAACAAGCATTTTCGTCCTCACGTGTGCCCCAAAGAATGAGGTGATTTGGTGAAATGCTATGCCCAAGATTACCATCCGAGTTGCCGTCGGGGAAGTGGCTCAAATAGCCTCGGCTATCACTTCCTTTTGACGGCCGTGATGGTCAAGCGGATTAAGGCGCCCTGTAGTTACCAGTTGCGTTGCTTCTGGGAGTATGGGTTCGAGTCACTTCTGGGGTGTGAGTTTTCATTCGCATATAGTCCTGGGGACCATTCAGGCTTGTTCGCATATATATATATATGGATTATTTTGTAACAGGAAGGAATAACAAAATTAAGAAAAATTAGAATTCCAGCATGTGTAACATAGATGCCGTAATTTCCAGTGTGTGAAGGAGGAGCGAATACATTGAATGAATGAGGAATATGTTTAAGAATGAGAGGAAAGATCTCACTGTATTTTCCCGCCACAAGTGATGACGTCAACACATAAAAAGGAATAATACATTATTTCCATCAATCGCGGGCAAGGGGGACATATATACACCGTGAAGCGCACTCCGCTTCTCGGTGTATGGACACTTGAGAATTTACTTTAGTCTTGGACTATGTTCAGGCATAAAAGAAACTTGCTGGTTAGTCAGTAAGCAATTTGATGGCCTTAATGAACCTCCCTGCGGTTGATAGGCCTTAAGCCCAACACCAAAGCCAATCGCGAACATTTACAGTGATATACTCAGAGAGGCGTCCAGCATTTCTCGGTGTATATATAATGACAGGATAATTTAATCCTGAACTGTGTTTGTAGCTTAAAGTGTACTTGATTGATAAAGATTAAGCCACCCAAGAGGTGGCACGGGCATGAATAGCCCGTAAAAAGTGTACTTGCAGTCAATAAGCTTTAATAACCCTCATGCAGTTGACAGGACTTGAGGCCGTACCAGCCGACCAATCACGAGCGTGGTAGCGCGTGACCTCATTACCGTCTGAGCCAATCAGGTGTCAGTCACGGTGGCGTCGGAGGAAGGGCGGGAACGAAGACCAGGGCGGTCGGAGACGATTTTTATTTTCCTGCTAGGAGAGGCTACCGTGATGCATCTGGCCCGAGTAATGGGCCATGAAGCCAGGAAGGGTCAGTAAACCTCTGTGAGTATTAAAATCCGTCTGTCACTGTGTAGTTTTGTAGTTATAGCAGGATGTCTTAAGGGCGGTGTCGCCTGGAGAGGCAGCCATCTTGGATGGCGCTGATTTAGACGGAATAGCGTCTTGGTCAGTATAAAAAAAAGTTTCAATATATGTTAGGTGACCCGAGACGGGAATGAGCCGAGTATTTACTGTTTTGAAATTGTATTAGTTTAACAAACTAATGCAGTTAAAGATTGATACGGTGTTAGAGCAATGTTCACGACGGCCAGGTGCCTATTTAAGTAGCCTCTACTAATATGAAATTAGTAGAGGCTAATAATTGGTAATAATCTTTGGTGTAGGTCAGCAGGGTTGCCAGCAGGAATTAGAAGGAGACTTGGGGGGGGGAGGAAGTACTAACAATTAAACAAACTTATACAAATGACTAAGAGCAGGGCTTTTTAAAGGTGTAACCAAGTTATGAATTTATAAAAATAAATTCACGTATTTTAAATAAAACAAATATCAGATTCGTAATAATAATAATGTTATTAATATGGCCCATACGGGGCAGCTGTTATT
Source organism: Procambarus clarkii (assembly GCF_040958095.1). Lineage (NCBI taxonomy): Eukaryota > Metazoa > Arthropoda > Malacostraca > Decapoda > Cambaridae > Procambarus > Procambarus clarkii. Next base: position 13,493,353 of record NC_091197.1, on the reverse strand, counting down.
TATATCCACTCTAACTCGATCATATATATATGTCTAACCTACGCGTGAAACAACCAAGTGATACCACAGTTGGCTTCGTTCTCAATTCATAATCAGGGATCCCGGGTTTGATTCCCGGGCACGACAGAAGTGGTTAGGCACGTTTCGTTACACTTTTTGCCAATATTCACCTGGCAGTAAAGAGGTACCAAGGAGTTTGGCATTTGTTATGGGGTCGCAAGCCTTGCGGGGAAAGGAAGCCTGGCCCCCGACAAAACGAATTATTATTTGTTTCTCAAATCAAGTCCTGTTTCCAAATCGGTATTTCCCTATGACTTTCCTAAATCTAAACTTGATGAATATACTCAACATAAAACAGAACGCGAAACTCGATACAAATTGGAAGAAGTTTAGATTTAGGAAAGACCTGGACAGATACTGGTTTGGAAAGACCGTTGTTGTTGTTGTTGATAATACCAATTTTTATTCATTGTTTCGTGTTCTGTTGTGTGTTTATATATTTAACACGTTAATGTTGTTCTGTTTTGCGTTTATATATTTAACACATCAATGTACTATTTATTGTACGACTCGGCCGACTCTAAGGTTAGAATACATGACTTTCAATTCACGTTTTTCATAACGTTTTGAAACTTTATGAGAATTTCCTGCCCACCTAATCTATCAGAGGACCCTTAACTTACTGTTGTTGAACAAAAAATCCCAAATTTATTTTCATTTTTTTTTCATTTTCAAATTACGTCCAAATTCGGCCATACGGGCAAACGGCTAAAATTGACGTAATTTTTAAGAGGACAGGTTGATCCCTGGTGGGAGGGGTAACTCTAGTAGTATAGACGGGCGCAGTAGAGGTGATCTGTCCGAGGCTGAAATATGATAAAGAGAGAGGTGTTCAGTTACAGCCCCGCTCCTGTGCCAGGTAAGTCCACTACGGGCTCACCATAGCCCGTGCTACTTGGAACTTTTTGTTCCCAGTAGCTGAATCTTAAAACAACAACAAACAAAGAGAGAGGTGTTGCTATCTTGCTATCTACGGTACGCAGTATAACTGATGGTGTTAATCCCTACAGAAATATACTGTGGTACGCGGTATAATTAATGGCGTTAACCCTATACAGTTTGCTGCTTAAGGCAGTGTAATTAGTGTTTTATTGTAAAATCTTTCATCTTCAGGTAACTTTGGGTAAATTCCCTAACAAAAATTAAAACACCCAACAAAAGAAATATCCCAAGCACTTAAAAATAAACTGTTATTTTAATAACGTGATATGTATAATAGATCATGCAAATAGCGTTTGTCTTTATTTGTAAACGTCTCAGACTTCCTATAGGCTGCAGGAGAGTTTAAATAGTATTACAAACGGTGAGATAATTGATTATGAATACAGGAACGCAGAGGGATTGAATAGTGCGTTCTTGTTCTCTTAAACCAGCAATTCACACGAGCATCCGATACATTATCTACGCAGTATGAGAAAACTGAAGTAATTGTCAAAATAAGGTGCTAAGCCATGATGGTTACATAGCACTGACGAGATATATATAAAAGAATCATAATCTTGCATTCATAATTAGGTTACATGACTTGTAATAAGTAAATGAGTATGAGCAGCCTTATTTAATGTTACGTATATGTGTATGATAAAGGAGAAGTGGTTTCGAAATATAATATGAAGATACACGAGACTGGCTACGGTACAGAATTAACGTTGAAATAGAATACAAAGGGCCAGTAGATTAGGTTGAAAACTATGACGAGGACTGGAGAAACAACCCGACCGATTAAAGTGATCCAGTAGCCTGCCGTCCATGTGTGCTCGTTCTCAGGGATCCGCAACATCAGGCTGTCGTAGAGGCTGGCAGAGTCGATGGGCTTCACTTCACATATCCTAGAGGAGTGTCGCGATGTTCCCCTTTGGAACATCTGGTTGACGCCCCCTCCGCCGCTGAAGACCTCCTGAAGGACATGCAGCGAGGCATGCAGGAGGGCGTGTATGGTGCAGAAACACAGCCACGCATCCACAGCCTTCGCCTTGCCGGAGCCAGGGCAAGTGAAGGCCGCAATGAGCCACATCATGAGGAATGCGGCCACAACGAAGCAACTGATGACGAGGCGAGAGGACGTCTTGTGCGGCATCCAGAGGGAGCCAGTGCTGACCATCAGTAGAAGAAAGGACGGCAGGAAGATGGCCAAGACCACATAGGAGGAGTACCGCGCCAGCTGCACCTGCAGCACCACGCCACTGTGAACGCGGCCTCCCAGCTGCACACACCCAGGAGTAAAAAATAACAAGTGTATTAATATCATTAATTAAAATAGGCATCTTATTTAAGATCCCCGATGGTTTAAGTGTGTATGATATCTCTGCTGGATTTTTTTTTGTTACAAACAGATGGATACAGAAACATTTCTGATTCCTGTTAGTAGGCTTTTCCTTTCCATAACTCATGGTAAGCCTTACCCTGCTAGTTTTTCCTGGAACATGATCAGTCAATCGGCCAATAAGTACCCAATTACTGCTGGGTGAACAGCGGTGAACAGTTTAAGACTGGTGCTCAGGCATTCCTCCCAAGCTAGGACTCGAGCACTTAGCCTAGCACTAAGACTAGGTACGTAGCCTAGGGTTACCTCGCTAAACCTAACTGACCTTCAGAATACAAGCAAACTTTCAACAGTTGCCTAACTCTCGGGTAACTATTTTACTGCTAGGTCAACAGATGCATAAAGTGAAAGGAAACGTGCCCATCAGTTTCTCTTGCACAGTGATTGAACCCAGGTCCCTCGACTATGAGTCGATGACGAAGACTTCTGTGCTACAGAATCCATGATTATACTCTGGGAGTGAAGCTCTGGAGCCGTGTGCTTGGAATACAGTTAGTGGCAATTAAACTGCTTGTAAACAAATATTGAATGTAAACATTTTATAATGACTGTTAATGGTGGTGCTACAACAGTTGAGAAACGGATTGCATTAATGACAATCAAGAAAATAACCGCTTGTATTGGGGAGGAGAAAGGGGGGCCCATATTAAAAACAAATGTTTGCTCTCTGATAATGTTTGTGCAGTGAGGGTAACTTTTTTTTTTTTATGTTGCGTAATTGGTGAAGGTAGTTCTGAAGTGGTGTAGGTAGTGCCTGGCCTGAGGTCGGGTTGCCTCAAAAGTGTTTTACATTCATGAACAGGGGATTTTGGCAGATGTATTAACGAACATGTGACCTGTGTTTATGAGGACGGGTTGCAGTTCGAGCACTTGTTCAGTAGTTAGAACACCCCCCATAACTATCAGTAATACTAACCTCGACATTTTGGTATTTCAGCGAGGCCTCGACCAGCTCGAAATACGTGAGTCTTGAGAAGCCCGTGTACCTGACGTTGTTCTGACCAATGTGGAGACGGGCGTGGTTCTTGGCGTGGGGCAGCAGCACAAACGGCAGCTCACACACGTGCATGTCAAACGGGTAGAAGCTGAGGTCGAAGTAGCAGTCGATAGGCTGCTGGAGGTAGTGGGTGAGTGTGATGGTGGTGTTGGTGCCGGGGTAGAGCATGTCTGCAAGCATCAAGACAACTGTTAGATTCTGTTTTGGCGGGAAACAGAAATACAAATATAAATTATACACGAGTGAACAGACGAGGAGTCACAGTAACGTGGCTGAAATATATTGACCAGACCACACACTAGAAAGTGAAGGGACGACGACGTTTCAGTCCGTCCTAGACCATTCTTAAGTCGATTATCAATATACACGAGTGAGAATAGAGACATGAGAAGACAAAATAAGATCAGGGGAGCAAAAATAAGATCAGGTATAGACAATTAAGAAATCTAAAATTAGAAAGCAATAAAGATATGAAATGTGAGATTATTATGGAATACAAAGAAACATAAATAAACAGTTTGCACTTTGCAATTTAAAATTAATTGACTTTTAGAACAGAGAGTAATAATGGTTTAAATAATTCACTCGAACAATTCCAACCTTTGTTTCAATCATTCACTATTTTATTCCTAATATAATTCACTCGAAATTAAATGAATAAAACACGTAAACCTCTCAACTAAGAATTGATCTGTAGCATTTCATGACCGCAATTACCAAGACAATTTACTTGATATTCCCGCGTGTAGCTGTCAGCAACCTCGCGATGCTCGAAGCCTTAGTTCAACCTTAATCTTGATAACGCTCAAGCAGTTCATTTCTGCCAACACTTTTGGGTCATTTTTAGGCATAGGCGACCCAACCTCAAGTCTGTTGCCAGGTTTAGCTTTAGGAGGGATAGAGGGAAGGGTTGTAGGATGAGTGCAGTGACCTGCCAGGTAGTGAGCAATACCCTGAGTACTGTGTGAGTACCTAGAGCATGGGTTCGAATCCTCCTCACGGCTGATTTTCATTAAAATTGAAACATCATGAAAACAATGTATCATTGTTTCTTCAATGACACATTACGTTAATGTGATATCGTTGTGCACAGTCAGCTAGTATGATTATGTCAGGTGAACAGGTTCCTAGACGAATAAGAGTGGATGCGTCCATAGCATGGGTCTTACGGGCTCACCATAGCCCGTGCTACATGGACATTTCGTTCTGAGTAGCTAAATCTAAAACAACAACAACAACATAACATGGGTCGACACGTCTGCTCAGGTCAGTCCCGATTCTAAATATGTTAATGTGAATTTATAGTTAAGAATTCCAGAATCTTATGCACTTACTCTGAATCCATTGTTATGGTCTGATTTTATATATATTTTTAAGTATCCCGTTTTATCCTTTGTTAATCTTTTTATTCGTTCAAGTACCAGAGGGAGGGAAGTGTCAGGGGAAAGTGTCAAGCTCTTAAGACTATATAGTACTTGGAAGGGGTCAGGATTTGGGATGGAACGGGGGAAAAGAATGGTGCCCAACTACTTGAACAGCAGGGGATTGAACGCGGACCTGCATGAAGGGAGACCGTCGCTCTACCGTCCAGCCCAAGTGGTCAAGTACCAGAGTCGTTGTCATAAATGCGCTGATGATAGCATAAAACGCTAATGATAGTGTAGCCGTCGCGCTGTGGTTGGTGTAAGGGAGGTATGGTAATTGTCGGGAGACAGGCTAAGCTAGTATGACTAACATACTAGCTTAGTATGAAGGGATATGATGACAAGTAACTGGGATATGATGACGGAGTGAAGGAATGTGGCTCAACTGGTTAGATCATGGGGATCGAACGCTGACGCTGAAAGAAGCGAAGCTATCGCTCTACCAACCAATTTTCTATATACATCCCCTTGAACTGACTGGTAAAAACCCTAGCTTCTTGCAGCCTCGGCGTTCGATCCCCGATGGTCCAAATGGATGGACACTGCTCTTTTCAGTTATATTACCGCAGATCTTTTCCGTACTTAGTTATTAGATACAAATCTCTATTATTAATAAATGTAAAAGTCTTTACATTTATAATTATTTTCACTGTGAATAAACTAAGTGGACAATTAAGATTAAACTTCGGCTTTAACTTCTTTACTCAAATTGGCAATCTTTTTATTAAGATTATCGTACGTATTATAACCGAATGTGTCCGGATTTTTCGTCCTTCAATTACCTTTATGTCTGGAAGGCGTGGTTATATATGTATAAGAATCTGTCAGGTTGCCAAACCCATTGTTGAGAAATTGATCATTCGACAAAGTGAATATAGATCACTAGAGGCAGTTATTTATTGATGGTGGGCTCGTCTATTGTGCTTGCTCCAGTTCACCTCTCGTCCTGGACAGTTATAATAATCTATCCATTATGAAATGTCTTACGGGCTCACCATAGCCCGTGCTACATGGACACTTCGTCCTGAGTAGCTTAATCTTTAACAACAACAACATATGAAATGTCAATAATTTCAGTGTCTTGACTAAGTCTGAAGTGTTTCCTCAAGAGTTTCATATTTTTATGCCTTCTCTCTTGAAATCATGAGATGATTTCGGGGCTTAACGTCCCCGCGGCCCGGTCCTCAACCAGGCCTCCTTTTTTGTTACACAACCCCCAGGAAGCAACCCGTAGCAGCTGTCTAACTCCCGGGTACCTATTTACTGCTAGCTAACAGGGGCATCAGGGTAAAAGAAACATTGTTGCCTATTTGTCTCCGCCTTCACCGGGGATCGAACCCAGAACCTCAGGACTACGAATCTGAAGCGCTGTCCACTCAGCTGTCAGGCGCCTTAAACCCAATGTCAAAACGAGAGCGGGAGACTCACTTCAGATCTAAAGACGATAGTGTCATGTTTTCAAGATGTTATAGAAAAATGAGAAACTGAAGGTTTTGTATGTTTACATGTAAATTGCGTCTCTATGAACAATTCAGCGCTAATGATGTACAAACAATTACTGTTAAGAAAAATAAATTATACCGAGAAGCATGCTCCCAGGCATGCTCCCATACTCAGAGGCATGCTCCCGCCCTTAGAGACATGCTCTCATGCTCAGAGGCATGCTTCTGTCCTTAGGGACATGCTCCCATGCTCAGAGGCATGCTCCCGCCCTTAAAGACATGCTCCCGTGCTCAGAAGCATACTTCCGCCCTTAGAGACATGCTCCCATGCTCAGAGGCATGCTTCTACCCTTAGAGACATGCTCCCGTGTTCCATCACTAACTATCGATTACTGTTTTTGTGTGAGGTCTCTATACTTGGATGCAGTAATCCAGACGGCCGCTCACAAGGGATTAAATATAATTATCATACATTCGAAGAATTATGCGAGATAAAGTGGTTTGCTAAAGAGAAGTTGCTGAAACATCGGAACAAAGGACACAGGGGTTGATAGTGCTTTTCTGAACACGGTTAGAAAACTGCCACAAATTGATACGTTGTGTGTACACTGTACTAGAAACCATTAAGATAAGCTTTGTTTCTGGATCAGCGATTGCTGTTAACCATAAGTATAATTATGCATAGCGTGACCCTCCATACATAATTATAATTATGTATAGCGTGACCCTCCATACATAATTATAATTATGTATAGCGTGACCCTCCATACTATTGTTGTGTGTCTTTGCAAAGTATAGGAGATGCTGGTGTCTTCATAAAATCTGGCTGTGTTCATATTCTAAACGCCCAACCACGTATGGAGATAAGCTAACTTTGAACAAATATTTGTATTATTTGCGGTGCTTAGTCAGAAGCCTCGTGTGTGCCGCCACATCGCGCAGCCTAACTAGACCCAAACACCGTGTTTACGTCAAACAGGAATATCAGGATTCCATCTAAGAGAACTCATCTGCTTTAATTAAGTTTGAGGATGATCGGAAATCTTTGTTTCCCAGTGTTTCATTGAGTTATGACTCGAAGAAACACTGGGAATCTGATACCTTTAATGTCGCCTGCCTTTTGTTTTTCTTTGTGGCATTCTGAATAGTATCTAGGAACTTGTTAATGTCCTGTGACGGACGATGCTAAAGCGTTCTAAGCTTAGTGCCTTATTTTGATCATTACTTTTACGTTAAAAGTTAAGATATATAATCTAGTCTACCTTTAAAAATGATAAATTTATATTGTTCGATTCTGCCTCGATCATCTTTATTCATAAAAATGTTGTTGTGTGTACTGTTGAAGAGAATACTGTCTTTAAACATGAGATCATCATACTCTCATCATGTGTGTGGAATAGATCTGTTATTGGTAAGATTCTTTACATTATATTCTCATAATAGATCAAAAACTATTTTTGTGTATAGTGGTAATGGCTTGGTGCTTTCTGCTGATAATTACCTTACCATCATTTCTTTTCCTCTTGCTTTCATTGTCATCTTCTCTATCACCTCTCTCCGTTTACAATACACCTTTCCCTTAGTGTTGACAAACACCTCTGCTAATGACCAGCTGAGTCAACACTTACGAGTTCATGGCACACACACACACACACACACACACACACACACACACACACACACACACACACACACACACACACACACACACACACACACACACACACACACACAAGGGTCTAGGGGTTCACAGCACAAAGAGTATACATCAACCATCATGATGCATCAACGATAAAATCCGTAAGAGCCGTGATGAAAGGTTCAAACCTATGGCTCGGATGGTCCCAGACACCCGCTCTAGACAACCAGGGCCACTACATGGTCAAAAGAATTGCACCCTGTAGGATTTCTGAGGCTTCCACTAAAGCCGAACCAGCCTTTCACACAATCCCCCCCCCCTCCATACACTCTGGCTCTGTCATCTAGGAATGTTGAACCTCTGACGCTCCTCTTAGAGCGTCAGAGGTAGAAAATTCCTACCACAACCTCCATCCACAACTTTAAGGCCAGGTTCAATAAGGACTTTGGACGTAAGAATAGTGAAGCTTTAACTCAATGGAGACAACAAGGGTAGTAGGCGGGGTATGAAAAGCTAGACCTCGCTTCCCCGTAGTTACTGATAGGTAAATACTGATAGGTAAGTACAGGGTCTACAACTGATGTTTAAAAGGTATCAACAGTCCGAAACGTATAGGGTGTAAAACACACATGAATAGTGGTAGTAAGAACTCTGATATAAACTGATCCTCCCTATAAACCGATCCTCCCTATAAACCGATCCTCCCTATAAACCGATCCTTCCTATAAACCGATCGGCACATAAACCGAACCACCTTGAAACTGGCGGTGCACCTTTCTTACCATTCACCTTTGGAATTTGTCATTGATCCGGTTACACATTGGCCTGTCATCCGGCCGCTGAGGAACATAAATAAGGTGACAGTCACCCGAGGTGTAAACACTCTTGACTTCCAAACACATTCCTTATTATTAGAGTAAAGAAATGTTAATATTTTATATTTTGTTTAAATCTTTGGCGCATGTTACATTGTGTTGAATGGAATATTTTATGATGGGGGGGGGCTGAGGTGGACGGCGTCTCAATGCTCGTCGCGGTGTTCGATTTCGTAAGACGGTGTCGTAGTGTTCGATTTCGTAAGACGGTGCCATGGTGTTCGATTTCGTAAGACGGTGTCGTAGTGTTCGATTTCGTAAGACGGTGTCGTAGTGTTCGATTTCGTAAGACAGTGTCGTAGTGTTCGATTTCGTAAGACAGTGTCGTAGTGTTCGATTTCGTAAGACGGTGCCGCGCGGTGTTCAGAATTTATATATATATATATATATATATATATATATATATATATATATATATATATATATATATATGTCGTACCTAGTAGCCAGAACGCACTTCTCAGCCTACTATGCAAGGCCAAATTTGCCTAATAAGCCAAGTTTTCATGAATTAATTGTTTTTCGACTACCTAACCTACCTAACCTAACCTAACCTAACTTTTTCGGCTACCTAACCTAACCTAACCTATAAAGATAGGTTAGGTTAGGTTAGGTAGGGTTGGTTAGGTTCGGTCATATATCTACGTTAATTTTAACTCCAATAAAAAAAAATTGACCTCATACATAATGAAATGGGTAGCTTTATCATTTCATAAGAAAAAAATTAGAGAAAATATATTAATTCATGAAAACTTGGCTTATTAGGCAAATTTGGCCTTGAATAGTAAGCTGAGAAGTGCGTTCTGGCTACTAGGTACGACATATATATATATATATATATATATATATATATATATATATATATATATGTCGTACCTAGTAGCCAGAACGCACTTTTTGGCCTACTATGCAAGGCCCGATTTGCCAAATAAGCCAAGTTTTCCTGAATTATTATATTTTCTCAAATTTGTTTCTTATGAAATGATAAAGCTGCCCATTTAATTATGTATGAGGTCAATTTTTTTTATTGGAGTTAAAATTAACGTAGATATATGACCGAACCTAACCAACCCTACCTAACCTAACCTAACCTATCTTTATAGGTTAGGTTAGGTTAGGTAGCCGAAAAAGTTAGGTTAGGTTAGGTAGGTTAGGTAGTCGAAAAACAATTAATTCATGAAAACTTGGCTTATTAGGCAAATCGGGCCTTGCATGGTAGGCTGAGAAGTGCGTTCTGGCTACTAGGTACGACATATATATATATATATATATATATATATATATATATATATAATATATATATATATATTGACTTGTAGAACTATTATTCATATCAGAAATTTGCATTCTGGGCACAGTGCTTTGATTACTGTGATGTAGATAGCTGTAGTGAAAATGGTTACAGTGGTAAGGGAATGTGGGGAGGGTATGTGTGTGGGGGGTAGAGGGGCGGTGTGGGTATGTGGTGATGGGTATGGTGTGGTGATGGGTATGCTGTGGTGATGGGTATGCTGTGGTGATGGGTATGCTGTGGTGATGGGATTGCTGTGGTGATGGGTATGCTGTGGTGATGGGTATGGTGTGGTGATGGGTATGCTGTGGTGATGGGTATGCTGTGGTGATGGGTATGCTGTGGTGATGGGTATGCTGTGGTGATGGGTATGCTGTGGTGATGGGTATGCTGTGAAGATCCTTAGGTGTTGAAAACAGTGCGTTGTAAAAATGGTGAGAGTGATGAGGCGAAACGGGGAAGGTGTGTGAGGGGGAATTAGGAATGTCTGTGAGTGTGCATGTTAGAAAAAATCGAGAGAATGTGTGTTGGGAAGAGGCCTGGACCCAGGGTCGACCCGGGCACCGCTGGTGAACCCTCCCCCCCCCCCTCCCATCTGCCTTATAATAGGACAAACTAGTGACTTAAGATTATATGCGACGAGTCATTATGAATGACTATGAACATTTATTCAACATTTGTTTTAAAGTTGTTACATTGCGAGAGTTCACACAACAATTGTTCACATTGCAAGGAGTTCCCCAACAAGGCTTCACCCTACAGGGGCTCACACTATGACAGTTCACTCTACAGGGGCTCACACCACGAGAGTTCACTCTACAGGGGCTCACACCACGAGAGTTCACTCTACAGGGGCTCACACCACGAGAGTTCACTCTATAGGGGCTCACACCACGAGAGTTCACCCTACAGGGGCTCACACCACGACAGGTCACCCTACAAGGGCTCACAACACGACAGGTCACCCTACAGGGGCTCACAACACGACAGGTCACCCTACAGGGGCTCACTCCACGACAGGTCACAATAAAACCTATCATTTGGTGCCTCAAGCAGTTTCCGGTTCATAGTGTTAAAGATGGTAGTTAAGACCGTGTGAATCAGTTCAGTGGCTCCGACAATTACCACTTCATCAAACTACCATAACAAATTAGTTAGTGTAGCAAAAGCTGGTTTAGGGTACAAGTTCGTGACAGCTCCGTGAAATATATTCACGATGTGAATAATTCAAGTTATTCATTATCGCACAACCATGGTCTCATGCTGGTATACTGGTCTCATGCTGGTATACTGGTCTCATGCTGGTATACTGGTCTCATGCCGCTGTACATATATCACACATTATCGTAAATGTTGTTTTTGTAATATGTCGTTGTTGAAGCAGTATACTCACCAACGCGTCGTTAACCTTCCCGTGATACAGAACTTGTTGTCTTTAGAGCATCTAGAGTCGTTGAGGCTTCAGGGTTTCAACTCGTTCATTAACGAGCTTTTTGAAAGATTACGAACAACCATTGATTAACGAGTTACTTGGAGGACTATGAGCAACCGCTGATTAACGAGCTACTGCAATTATTAGGAAGATCCTCCGTTTATTAAGGAGTTAGTTGCAGGATTATGAAGAACTACCGTTGATTAACGAACTCCATGGAGAACTCTAGGAAGGAGAGAGAACCCGTTGTTCAGCACAATTACGTTGCTCCTGGAAGAAGACACTGTAGCCTCCTCCTGTCCTCCAACCACTTGGGCTGGACGATTGAGATTGATGAAGATTAAGCCACCCAAAAGGTGGCACGGGCACGAATAGCCCGTAAGTGGTGGCCCTTTTGAGCCATTACCAGTATCAATAGATGATACTTGAGATCTGTGAAGGTGCGACTGCACCCTGCGTGACGGGAGATGTCTCCCGTGGACGATAGAGCGCCGGTCTCACTTCATATAGGTGGGCCTTCAATCCCCGACCGTCAAAGTGATTGGGCACCATTCCTCTTCCCACCCACCCCGCGTCCCATCCCAAATCCTTTCCTGACCCCTAATTCCCAGTTCTATATAGTCGTAATGGTTTGGCGCTTTCCCCCCCAAGATATTTCCCGCCATCCTGCAAGACGAGGGGGTAACTGACATAAACCTCCACCACCGGGGTAGCGGGAAATCATGGCGCGCCGGTTGAAGTCTGCCATCAAGCTGCGACGGGTCGATATTTGCCCTCCTCCTCCTCCTCCACCTTGTACATAATGCATGTGAATTAATTATACAAACCTGCACTAACAGGAAATATGGATTGCCATTGCTTCTATCGGGACGTTTATTGTGCAATGTTTCATGCAACATTTATAAGGACGGCAGTTATGACAGTCTGGTTAGTGTTCTTTAACCATCCGACCCACCAACAGAAAACGGGACAGTATGTCAATTTCGAGAGCCGCTGCCATTTTCTAGTACGATAATTTTTGGCCTTAGGGGAGAGTATATGTCAAAATGCGACGTTCTATAACGAGAAGAGCTTGACCCACACAGCGGTCGTGGTAGGTCACCACGCAGTGGTTAGGGCACCTTAGTACGACAGTTTCTTGACGTTGGGAACGCTGGCGAGGTCTTGTGGGGTGCCTTGTGACCTTCCGACTGGCAACTGGAGGTTCCCCCCCCCCCCCGGTAAAGTGTGCGCGTGCGGGCCGGTGTACCTGTGTGCGTGCATGTGCGGGCGTGCGTGTGTGCGTGCGCGGCTGTGTGTGTGACTTAATGATTGACGGAGAGAGAGAGCAACCCGTACTCTTACTGAACAAGCAACATATTTTATCCAGTCGACCCCAGCGTCAAAATTGCAGTGGTTTAGGACAATTAAAAGCACCGCAATGTTGACGCTGTAAGAACTAATGAGCACCGGCTGCGGTAGTTTAAGCGAGTAACAGGATTTGACGCATTTTCCACTACATTTTTTACGGAGTAGTAAATACCTTTAGGGATGTGACTGTTGAGTCTCCCACCTCAACCTCTCCCCTCCATCCCCCGTCCCTACCATCCCCCTTTCTTCCATCCCCTTTCCCACCATCCCCGTTTCCTCCATGCCCATCCCTCAAACGGTCGGACCGACAATGGCCGGGTCACCAATTACTGGGTCTTGCCAACGTGTGTAAATGCACAAAATGGGTAATGTCCCGGACGAGGCATCCCAACCCCCCCACACCCGTACTGCGAGCGTTTATTCCTGGGCCTTTATTCGCACACATTAGAACCAACTCACTTTTATGATACTCAGTAGCTTAATGTCTTCGTCATAATCTTTACATCTGGGGATCGATTTTGATCAAATCTGCGAATGATGAATGTCGCAGTTTGCGTGACGAGTAATAATGAGGATAATATATATCTATAAAACTGAACGTCTGGAGGCCAGACACTTGGGGGTCTAGCCCTACCCAACTTTGCAGGGTGATACATGGGTATGAGGAGACTGTCATAGGCGGGTCGGGGTCGGTCCTACTGGCTCCCTTCCTGTTACCAACTGAAACCTTGGTAAAGAACAAGTTTGTAATTAATGGAGAATATTATTACAAAGTTACTAGCAGGTTAATAATGAATATTGTCAGTGGCATGTCAGGGGGGAATTCATAGGAAACATACACATTCTGTGTGTGTGTTATGTATATACATATGTGTGTTTGTGTACTCACCTAGTTGTGTTTGCAGGGTCGAGCATTTGCCCCGTCTTTCGACCATCAGTAGTTTAAGGCTGTCACACTTTTTCAATGGGGGGTTTTCTTTTATTTATTTCTAAAACTGTGAATCAATTTGACTTCAATAGATTCTTCATCTAGTCCATTCTACTCATTAATGACTCCTAGACTGACGCCACCAACACGCGTCGGATCTTATTGGTGCCAGCACAAAAAAGTTATTGGATGTCGCCAGTCAGGTCCTGCTGGATCCTAGACCTGTAAGATCCAGTATATGACACTGGCACTAGTAAGATCCAGCACGTGATGAGATCCGGATCTGGTGAGATCCGGATGTCCGCTGCATGAACGGTGTCCTCTCGTTGCTCTTGGTTACCGGGGGCTCCGCGACCGCGGTAAATGTCACTAAATGGAAGGGAGGGATGAAGACATGGATCCAGTGATAAGCAGGTGGAATGCTGAAATGCTGAAAGGAGAGGTAGAGATGAGATGAAGATGAAGGGGGGGGGGGGTGTCTAGAGGTATCCTGGAGTTAGCGAGGGGGGGGGGGGTTGGAGGGAAATGGAGGGGTCGACAGAGTTCCAGGGGGCTTCAGAGGGAAAGTGGGTTTGGAGGGGCTCAAGAGAGAGAGAGAGAGAGAGAGAGAGAGAGATCCACGGGGTTCTGAGGGAGATGAAAGGTGGGGGGGGGGGGTGTAGAGAGAGATCCAAGGGTTTGGGGAGGGGGGGTTGGAGGGTTCTCGTTGGGGGCGGAAGGGGGTCTCTTGGATGCTGCGCTTCTCATCAAACATTTCAAGTTGCCATTTAAATTTCTGCGCAGTGTCATTTGGAATCTCCCACATGTCTGCTTTTTTTTCTTATACTTTTGTGGATTTCAGCTCAGAAAGCAATTATTTTTCCTAATAAGGACCATGTTGATTTACTCACCTTTGGCCAGATTCACGAAGCAGTTATGCAAATACTTACGAACCTGTACATCTTTTCTCAATCTTTGGCGGCTTTGTTTTATAAATTATTAAACAGTTAATGAGCTCCGAAGCACCAGGAAGCTGTTTATAACAATAGCAACAGTTGATTGGGAAGTTTTCATGCTTGTAAACTGTTTAATAAATGTAACCAAAGCCGTCAAAGGTTGATGAAAGATGTACACGTTTGTAAATACTTGCGTAACTGCTTCTTGCATCTGGCCCCAGGACATAAGCTCTTGTGGCAGAACTTCAGATCTCTTTAAACTGGGCAAAATTATTATTATTTACTGGGCCATTTATTATTTTAGGTTAATTTCACTTACACTACGCACGATCTTCACTACGCATGATCTTCACTACATTACGCATGATCTTCCGCACGATGTTCACTACGCACGACCTTCACTACACTACGCACGACTTTCACTACACTACGCACGACCTTCACTACACTACGCACGACCTTCACTACACTACGCACGACCTTCACTACACTACGCACGACCTTCACTACACTACGCACGACCTTCACTACACTACGCACGACCTTCACTACACTACACACGACCTTCACTACACTACGCACGACCTTCACTACACTACGCACGACCTTCACTACACTACGCACGACCTTCACTACACTACGCACGACCTTCACTACACTACGCACGACCTTCACCACACTACGCACGACCCTCCCTACACTACGGTCTTAATTTCTGATTAGTGTATGGCTGAAATGAAATATATAAATACTGAACATAAGCTTACCGATTGCTGGCGTGTCTCTGGTGTCTGGGATGGGTTCGGCAGAGGTCCTAGCGGTGAGAGATGCCCCGCTTCCGTAGGTTGTAGCTTGAGACTTCTCCAGGAGGTCTTCGGGTGCTTCGGTTCCGGGGTCGAGCACCAGAAGACGAGGGCGCCACATAAGCGAGTTGAGAGGCAGAGGTGTGTCAACGTCTTGCCGCAAGTTGGCGAAAATGAGGCGAGGATCTTTCCAGGAGAGCTGGGTGAAGAGGAGCAGTGTGAGCGGGTCGGTAGACATTACACGCGTGATGTCTATGTTGAGGTTAATAGCGGCCGGGGGCTTAGGTGGCGGAGAGTTTGTTAGATAACCTGGCGGCCTTCTGACTGGCTGGCAATCTTCTTCGTCATAGCCATCTGGACAGTCTGGGTAACCATCGCAGCGCAAATTGAGGTTTATACAAGCACCGTTCCGACACAGCGTTTGATATTCCCCACACGCACTCAGTGACGCTCTTGCTACGTCCTCGGTATTGGCATCGCACGCCTTAGAGGTCACTTTCCAACCGTGAATGCCAAGAGGAAAGGTATCGTTTGTGGTGGCCAGTATTTCACCAGTGGCGGCATCACGAAGTTCCCACATATCCTGAACTGACGCGATGTCGTAACGTTCCACGCCCTGAAAGTAAGGTCGAGCAGTCATTTTGGACAATGCCACAAAGGCCAAATCTACGTCAGGATGAGAACATAAGCCTCGCAGAATAAAGAGGCGACGCCGCCGTGGGGTAATTTGGCATCCCCCGCAGATCTTGGAGAGACAAGGAGCGGATTCCTTTCCAGAGGCCGTGAGAGCTTGACAGTTTTTGCTGTCGCTACCTAACCATAGAACCCGGCCCGTTCCGCACACTGTGTTTGCCGCACTCTCTTCGTACACACGACTGTATTGCTCAAGTGTACGAGGTCGTATCATTTCCATATCCAGTTTAACACACAGCTCAAAATTCTCTTGATAGTACATGGGCTCAGGGAACAACAGATAATCAAAATATCTTCGACTGCATGGCTCGGTCGCGTTCATAGAAACTTCAGTAATCTCTCCGTGAGCATTCCACTTTAGAGATTGAGGCGGTGGAATATCAGGGAGGATGCCGCACGCACCCAACTTCTTCACATTCGCCTCCACTAGCTCCTCGTTCCAAACTTTGGGACCCAATAAGTCTCCTGCAAACGAACCAGTGACGGAGGTGATAGACTCGGTGGCACGTAGGGTCTCCCACTGGGCGTCGGACGGCGCAGTGAAACTCAAAGTGGAGGGAGGAACATCAGGCCAAGTGATACTCCCGCCAAGAAGGATCTGCAGCTGTCCCTTGAAGAAATCTATGACGGGACTGACGTGTAAAAGGTGTTTTGAGTCGATGAAGAGCGAGACGGAGGTGGGTGTGATGGAAAGACAAAAGTGGTACCAAGACAGTGGCACCACAGGAGCCTCCGCAGCCCACACCTGCCGCCCCTGCCGCAGCAAAACTCCTTGGGGCACCACACCTGCACAAGAATCTCAGCATTAACATATACTTCCTAACATGGGGTAAGATAAACAATCCTGCAGTCCAATATCTATTAAGTTACCCGGTAAACTGTTCTAACAATCAAGAACACTATATCCAGTCCAATATTTATCCAGGGCTTTCCTGAATTTACTCTTATCCAATTTGTATCCATATGTTACAGTAACAAATGAAAGGAACTCAATATGTAGGCAAAACGACAATGTGTTTTTCAAGGCGCTTGACAGTACACAAACAATGTGGCTCAAAGATCAGATTTCTAAGCACAACATCACCTAACTAACTACACCGAAATAATCGACAAATACAACAATAGATTAAACATAACCAAAGTACTGCATATCAAACACACTCGTCCAACAATCAACAGCCACGTAGGTACGCCCTAGCATCTACTACACCAAGACATAACTATTATTTACACCCCACCAATCCATGAGACCCAAGAGCAAAAGATAACACAGTCCCCTCGGTTGAGGTCCTTGGTCCTCGGTTAAGGACCGAAGGGGACCTCACTCACCACCTTTCATCCTAAAATGAGACATCATTTGAATTATTTTGAATACAAACGCAGTGGAACTATTGATTTAGGATGGAGTCAAATAACAGCCACTTATATTAAAATGTTTGTGCTGCACGTGATGGGTGAAGGTGGAAAAGTGCGGCACTTCCTACCACCCTGACGGATAATACAACCTGTTCACGTTCAGCAAATAAGGCAGAGCGTGTTCACTTCGCGCCACACACTTTGTAACGCAGTGTTTGGAACACTTATTTACAAGATGGCACAAAAAAGTATTTTGCACCTCTCCTCGACACTTGAGTGGTGATACATTGCCTCTTTCGTCAAAACAACCCCATTAACTTGTAGAACCTGTCAATATATGGATAGACGCCCTAAAATTGTAAATGGTTTCACTGTGATTGTTCACGTCTTTTATGTTCCTTGTTTGACAACGTGGCGGTAGAGAGCTCGATGCTGCATGCCGTAACTTACGATTACCGTTTTGCCTCCACCAACGGGACAACATCGTTCAGCGCACCTCCACAAACAGAACAATATCGTTCAGCACACCTTCAGTCAATAACACAACACTGTTGTTTGATATCAGCGAGGAGGGCGTTGGGTTAGCTCCGAGAAACAGAAAAAAAACAGCTCGTGTTTTCACACGTTTCCCGAGGTAAAAATTCCTTCTTGGTGAGCATAAACTTGTATTGAATCACCGAGATCAATGACTCGCGCCGTAGAGCGTGTTACCAGATAGTTCCGGCGCAGTCTAGTACTATTATGCTCATAAGATTGAGTTTCGAAATATTATGGCAGACGTAGGAAATCATTGGTGAACTGGCCTGGTCATTTTGCTTTTCTTAATATATATAAGGGATGTAAAGGTGAAAATGTTTCGTGATTCAATACCTTGTATACTGATCATGTTCTCGATTTAAATAATATTGAAAACCTCTCAAGCCTCTATAACATCATACTGAAGCCCCCCTCCAGCCTCTATATTGAAGACTTCCCTCCCTCTCTCTCTCTCTCTCTCTCTCTCTCTCTCTCTCTCTCTCTCTCTCTCTCTCTCTCTCTCTCTCTCTCTCTCTCTCTCTCTCTCTCTCTCTCTCTCTCTCTCTCTCTCTCTCATCACAACTCAGTGTACAAAACTATTATCACTGACATTCTTTCACCTGATGCCTCTGTTCACCTACCATTCAGCTGTTGCGACTGCCTTCTGGGAATGTGAGTGTTTATATATTAGTCAACCCATCCTCCTGTTTAGATAGTACTTATTGTAATGATCATCAATCGTCAGAATTGATACGTTCTTAGCTTTTAGATAGTAGTATACTGACTTATAAGGAATTCTTTTAAAATAGATGAGGCTAAAACACAAACTTAAATATTCCTAGGCCTAAAATAGCACACATGTGTACTATATTAGGCCTCAGATATCGTGTATTAGGCCTAGGGATGTTAGGTTAGTTTAGTTTGTCAAAGCAACACAAGTAAAAAATTGTTTTCCGGTTTGTCCAACTCAATAGTTCAGATTCCTACTTTTGTTGTCCGTCGGTATATATACTGTGGTCCTCATCGTTACTCTAAGTACTACCAAAACAGGAGGATGGGCTGGTATAGTAGATATAATAGAGAAATAATTACGGGAGTCGGTAACCGACGGCTAGAAAGGCGAGGTCCGGGAGCTAAGAGCTCGATTCTGTAAAAATAATAGTAAATAGAAATCTATCACCACAACGCAGCCTACAAAACAATCACCACAACACAGTCTACAAAACAATCACCACAACAGTCTACAAAACAATCACCACAACAGTCTACAAAACAATCACCACAACACAGTCTACAAAACAATCACCACAACACAGTCTACAAAACAATCACCACAACAGTCTACAAAACAATCACCACAACACAGTCTACAAAACAATCACCACAACACAGTCTACAAAACAATCACCACAACACAGTCTACAAAACAATCACCACAACAGCCTACAAAACAATCACCACAACACAGTCTACAAAACAATCACCACAACAGTCTACAAAACAATCACCACAACACAGTCTACAAAACAATCACCACAACACAGCCTACAAAACAATCACCACAACACAGCCTACAAAACAATCACCACAACACAGCATACAAAACAATCACCACAACACAGCCTACAATACAATCACCACAACACAGCCTACAAAACAATACATTCGGATTGTCCAGTCTTACTCACTAACAAAATCTATAATATTTGTTGGACAGAAAATCAACTTGATTATTTTCTTACATCATGACTAAATTTTATGTATGTGTGATATAAAGAACATGTTAGAGAGTGGTGTGTAAATGGTGTTGCGGCGCCGTCTTGAAGGACTTACTTAAGAAGTTCCAAGGAGTTAGCAGAATGGATCCCTTTAGGATGGAATGGTGCCACCCTGATCTTACCCATATCAGATGTTTGAGGGCCAATGATGTGTACTGCATATTTGATAAAAGCCCTCGGGACTTTGCTAAGGCGTGTCGTATTGTAATTGGAGACCAAGGCTTACTGTCCCGGCCCAAACTACATAGAGGCAAAGGTTTCTTATATACCATAAAACACAGTAAAACTTGTTACCACAGTGTCTCAATCTACCGATGTAAGGACGGCCAGTACCTCTACTATGACCCAACCCCCTTCCCTGTGCATTAGTCCTTTGGTAACTATATGAAGAAGCACAAGATTGCACACAGACACGTCACCAGAGTCAGGACCGATTTCCAGCGCCCTGGTTACAGTACCTGTGCCTACCACGCCATAACTTTCCTCAATTTCGTAAGCAGTTCCTCTCTCGAGGACTCAGATCTCCTCGTCCAGAGCTACAGGGACAGTATGGGGGAAGAAACGGATTTCGTCGCTGTCCAGTTGGTAAAGGAAGTCCTCTCAGAGTTTCCAAATGAAATTAATCTTTCTGTGAAGGATTCACGGAAAGCAAACCCGGTCTTCACTCGTCCTGGTGAGACAGGCCAACCAGTATAAAAGGGAGCCGGCTACTTTCTGGCGCAAGATCAGACAGCTCCTGGGATCAGTTAACCCCAGCCTCACCCACCTTGTACACACATTCCTTGACGAAGATGAAGAGGAGCAGCAAGAAAAAATAGAAGACCCACAGGATCAGGCTGACCTCATGGGCGCAGTCTGGAAAAAGACACTCACAGCTTCAAACAGCAGAGCCTTCAACAACACTCACTTTGAACGTGTCAACCAATGGACAACAGAAAATGCCGCCTCCCTTAACAGCACCCCTCTGATTGACCTGACAACCCTAGAAGACGACCACCCTCTAACAAGACCCATAACTATGCTAGAGATGAGAGGAGTCATCAAAAGCACCAGAGATAAGGCCCCTGGACCATCAGGGATCAAAGCGCTGCAGATCAAACTTCTACCAGGCAATCTTATGCAATCCATACTCAACCTATTCAACGCTATGCTGGCATCGGGTCACATTCCTGTAGCATTCAAGTCAGCCAAGATGATATTCATTCCCAAACCCAAGAAAGACCCCCACCAACCTGGCAACTACCGACCAATCTCCCTCTTAGACACGATAGGCAAGTGCTTTGAAAAAATCATGTCAAACCGTCTTAACTACTACATGGAGTACAACAACCTCTTCACAGAAAAGCAGTTTGGCTTTCGAGCACATAGATCAACCCAGCACGCAATTAACATCATCTACGACGCCGTAAGCTCAATTCGAAAGCAAAAACAGGTAGCTTTGATTGCAACGAGGGACGTACACAAGGCCTTCGACAGCCTGTGGCACGATGGTCTTGTGTACAAATTAGCAGACTTACCAGCGCAAAACTGGACCCTCCTCAGGCTGATCAGAAATTTCCTTAAGAATAGGCAAGTTACCCCCAGCTTCAAGGCAAAAGAGGCCGCAGCCTTCACCCCAACAGCTGGAGTCCCCCAAGGATCATGCTTGAGCCCGGTTCTCTTCAACATCTTTGTAAATGACCTACCCCAACCAGAGTATAGGGACACCATTATCGTACAATTTGCGGACGACGTAACACACGTAATAACATCTAACCCTAGCATCCAAGCGGCCAAGCATGCAACTGTAACCCGTAAGGCAAACGTAGAACTAGCAAGGACTGCTAACTGGGAAAGGAAATGGAGGATCACCACTAACCCAGAAAAGATCCAATTAAGCACTGTCGGCTGTATGGCCTTCTCTATTGAAAATGAGGGGGGAATAAGAATCAGGGGTGATCCCATAGCCATCTCAAACTCCAACACAGTGCTCGGTTACAACTTCAACAGGCTACTCAACTCCTCCCAGTACGTATCCCAGAAGACAGCGATGGCCCGGGGCTCACTGGAGAGGCTCTTCCGTTTCAACCAAGCCCCATCCCACATCAAGCTCCACCTGTACAGAATGATCATAAGGCCTAGCTTGGAATACCCCTACGTTCCCCTGAACCTCACCAACAAATCCAACATGTTGAAGATTCAACGAGTACAAAACAAAGCACTTCGCTTTGCTGAGGGCCTGACTCTGAGGGACAGGGTAAGAACTGACCTGATCCATGAGACGCTCAACATGAAGCCAATGAACATTAGGCTCAGCTACCTGGCCAGAAGACAGCTGTACCGTATGAAGAACATGTATGTCCCAGACCCAGAAGATCCCTTCGTAGCAGAAAACACCACCAGCGACTACGAGATCCACGAACCACCACACAGAACCAGAAGAATCACTCTCCAACAAAAAGTGATCAGACATATCCATGATGAGGCCTTCCCAAGCCCTCAGATACTAAGCGGTCTGCCAGACGATCCAGATGAGTGGCCCATCCCGGAACCAATCTACACCAAATGAAGAATAAAGAAAGAAAGAAAAAAAAAAAATAATAAAAAAAAAAAATAAAAATAAAAAAAAAAAAAAAAAAAAAAAATAAATAAATAAATAAAAAAAAAAAAAAAATAATAATAAAAAAAAAAAAAAAAAAAAAAAAAAAAAAAAAAAAAAAAAATATATATAAATAAATAAAACACCTACAAAAAAATATAAAACCAAAAAACCATTTGTCGTGGCGGCAGAAGTGTAACTACCCTGATGTTTCTAAGATTAGCCTCCTTCAGCCAACTCCATCGGCTCTAGTGCTTTAGGACACCAACAAGGTCACAAACACTAGCCCCCCCAGCCAATGTACTGACAACCCAACATAACACATACGCAAACAAACAACACATACAAAAATGTCAACCCATGGTGGACAGGCCACCGAACTTTCAAACCTCCTCTCTCTCTACACCCGCATCCTCTTCCTGAATTTCATCTCCCCATCCCTCTACCTCCCCCATCCTTTCCATTCCCTATGGACATCAAACCAAACCAACTCGTCCATCTCGCTCAGTCCTCCGGCGCTGAGGTCACACAATAATTACCTGGTTTTAATTCCATGTTTTTATTATACCTTATATAAAAAATAAAATCGAAATAAAAGCAAAAGTGTGCGCGTGTGTATGTGTGTACTCACCTAGAGTGTGTGTGGCAAGTATGATGTAAGTGTCTGGTGGTACACATCAGGGACCCATGTGTACTACTCAGTATACTCCCGAGACTGGACGATGCCTACTACTACTACTACTGCTACTACTACTACTGCTACTGCTACTGCTGCTGCTGCTGCTGCTGCTGCTGCTGCTACTGCTACTGCTACTGCTACTACTACTACTACTGGGGCGAGACGTTGGGGGTGAGAGTCGTAGTAGAGTTCTTTCATTGTAGGAAAGTTTCCACTTTATATATAAAGTAAATTAAAAATGTTCAGGTAATTTGGTGTTATTAAGATGTATTTACATGTGTATTTTTACATTCAACACTCCGTTGAGTGTTGAAGTTACCCAATTTAGGTTACCTTGTTACCCAACACATACCCAATTTGTTCAGTCCGTTTCCATATCATTCTTCATGAAAATAGTCGCTAGTCTCTGAACTTCATGCCACACACACACACTGGTTATAAAAGCTGAACTTTAAAAGCCAAAAAAAAAGAGAATATCGCGATCATATAATTTTGACTCATAAATTATAGCACAATAAAAGGCTGCGTCATCAACATTATCAACAACTCGAAGGCAAATGTGTTGTCGTTCGCCCTGTAGTTATAACCTTCCTCTAATCCCGGTCGTTGTATCTGTTATCGAAGGCTTATCGACGAGACGGGAGTCGATACAGGTGTTAGACAGGTGTTAGACAGGTGTTAGCGCGACATAGCAGGGCCTCACGCCACCACCGTCACCACTAACCCACATTGACCAACCATTACACAATCGACGAATCGTTCAACAAATAAAACTGAGCTGTGTGTGTGTCCCTACCTTGTATGTCTTTTGTTTTTGTCATTGATGAACTGTATCTTCATTAACGAGAATTAAATATTGTGTAGCTTATCAATTCTACTTCAATCTGGCCACTAGACTGGCAGTCTAGTGACCAGAGGGGAAGGAATCATTGCACTTGGAAGTGTATACAACTCTTCTCTTTACAAAATACTTCCTTGGTATCTGAGATGATTTCTAGCGTCTTGGTACGTATAGGGTATGGTATACGGAGGTATTTTTCCAGTATACTCTGCAAGAAGGCCACCAATATGATAGGCAGGCCCAATTACTCTAGTTTCGGGAAATGGTCTGTATCTCGTTAAACAATTTGAGGACCACAATTAGTCTCAACTCTCGATTTTACACGCATTGACACCACCCTTACATGTGTATTTTGTGTTTAAAATAAAAAAAAAAACGGCGTTGGTATCAAAGTCATTGTTTGGCGAAAAAACATGTGTTATTTTCTCATATATAACGTGAGGCGATGAGTCACAATAACGTGGCTAAAGTATGATGACCAGACCACACACTAGAATGTGAAGGGACGACGACGTTTCGGTCCGTCCTGGACCATTGTCAAGTCGATTGTGAGAATGGTCCAGGACGGACCGAAACGTCGTCGTCCCTTCACATTATAGTGTGTGGTCTGGTCAACATATAACGTGAGTCTATTCAAAGAGGGCGAGACGCTTGGGGCTCTAGCCTTGCCAACTTTCCAGGATGATGCATAAAGGGTATGTGAGTGTCATAGCTTAGTGTCGTTTGGGCACTTTTTTCCATTTTCACAATCAGAAAATCTTGAGTACGGTATTGAATTCATTTTGTTTTTGCATGTATTTAGTCTTGAACACATCTTTGAGGTACACGGAAGAGGGAAAATCATCAGGTAGTTGCTGTGACAATTTGAGGAGTGTCTCCTGTCTCATGTCCTTCACATCCATGATGGCTGTGATCAGGAAACCATCCGTTGTCGTGCAATAGACTGCTCCGACCGTTGACCTGAAGGTATTCCCTTCTGACGTAAATCATTTCAGTGAACTCTGACGGTTTTCAGGGAACTGACAGCAGCAGTAGGACGGGCGTGGCGCAGGAACCCAAATACTGTGCAGGAAATTATAGTTTTTAAACTAATTTTCCAATTCTGTCTTTTTGTTTCTGAAGCTGTTTGATGCCCAGGTCATAAGAGCTTGTGTTACACTCATATTTCTAGAAAATACGAACTGGGATTTTGAGCATTTTTTTTTATATGTATATGTTATATATCCTCTCCAAAATGCTGCCCAACCACTTGGACTGGACGGTAGAGCGATGGTCACTATTCACCTCGGTGCCTAGTGGAGTGCCTCTTTCCAACTGTCCAACATCACTACTTTCATAAGTGCTCAAAAGTGTTTTCTATTTTCTTCGTCCTTTGTGCTTTTAAAGTTTTTTTTATAGCAGGCCAGATGAATAATTATTTTTCAAATGTTTCGTGTCGATCGGTATCATCATAAGTATTCAAGGCTTCAAATAACTTTTTTTCTGCTATTATCTGTTCTTCCCACTATTGTCTTCTGCACATATAATGCACAGTTTTTATGTGCATTCTTCTTTTCTTTGTGGCTGGTGTAAGTTGTACTTCCTTGTTGATGATTTCAAATTCAATATCTCCTTAAAAATCACACAATTTGTAACAAAAAGATATTTATGACAATCTATTTTCAATAAAACAAATGATAAAAGGCGAACCCTTCAGTGAAATGTGTTATTATAGTGTAAAGAAGTGTTTGGAGAAAATTTAGGTTCTCTGGAATTTGCAGCTAGACGCAGCCGTTCCCGAGTTATAGCCCATTTCCCGGTACTATTCGAATTGGGCATGGCGGCCATCTTTGTTTCCAAGATGGCCGCCAAGATGGCCGCCATCTCACCGTACCAGAGTCGCATCCCCCAAGCCAATCTTCTTTGGACTTCGAGGAAACATCTTGTGAAGACAACAAATGTAATAACCCGTGCAGCAGTTACCACCTGTGGCCCCACTATAGCTACAGACTGTTGCTGATGTTTATTTAGAGAATAGTGGTGAAATTCGCAGAATGTACCGATGACGTCAGGCTTTCGAGTAACATGAATCCGATCAATCCAGATTACCACCAAGAACCAGTGACGGCGGCACTCTTCACCAGAAATGTTTGTTTACACTGCACGACCGTGTTCGTAAACGCCTCACTGTTCGTAAACTCCTCTATGCTAGTGTATAAACTCCACCATGGAGTTTATACAAAATAGGATTTATAAACCACACACACACACACACACACACACACACACACACACACACACACACACACACACACACACACACACACACACACACACACACACACACACACACTAGGAGGGAAACCCGGCAGTGCCCGGGATACTCTGTTCTCCCCCTCCAATCCATTCTCTTTTCCCTCCCCCCATCTCTCCCATTTTCCCCTTTCTCCCCACCCCCATCCAACCTCACACAATATTTACATGTATATAAATAGAAGCGGTACCCGGCTGCACCTGGGTCTCTTCCCCCCTCTTTCCCCCTATCTCTCCCCTTTGATCCCCTCATTCTCATCCCCTTGGTAACCCCTCCCCCCCTTTTTTGTTCTTCCCCATCTCCTCTCAAGAGGTATTGAAACAACTGTATGGATCTCTCAGATTCCTTTTCTTCTCTTGTCTTTTTTTCCCCTTTCATTTTTCTCACGCTAACTAAAACTCCTACTGTATATATGTATATGTCTATGACCTGCTGCATGGGTAACAGCTTCTCCTCCATATCAACCTACCCTTGGCTTTGTGCCCTGGTGAGGCCACTCCAGACCAGGCCGACATCAGAGCGCAACTCCATAGTCTCCTGAGACTGATGGATGCCTACTACTACTACTACATGTATATAATTATATATCGCAATGGAATCACAATAGCGTGATATATCAATGATAATCATTTTGAGGCAATTGAGTTTTATTGATAAAAATTAATAATAATTTTTGAGGGCAATTTCACTCCATTGCCCTCAAAATAATTGTCCTAATTATATATAATTATATTTAATTGTATTTATTTAACTAGACGGTCGTTTACCCCCCGTTCTCACCCAACACGTCGCATTATTAACGGAATCGACCAAGCCGCTTAAAATTGCGACGTATTAAAAACAACAACGCCGTAATATCGACGTTTTCTATGCATCGGCCTCGTCAGGTTAGGCGGGTTGCTTGGGGTCTGTACGTTTTAGGTTAGGCCTAAGGGTTTTGTTTTTTGTTTTTACTGGGCGGCTAATCGAGAGAACGATATCTCCAGATAATTTATGTGGTGTGTATCTGTAGATATTTTTATGGAGTGTATCTGTAGATCCGTTTATGGGGTGTATCTGCAGATACTTTTATGGGGTGCATCTGTAGATCCGTTTATGGGGTGTATCTGCCGATACTTTATGTGACGAGTATCTGTAGATACTTTTATGGGGTGTATCTGCAGATACTTTACGTGGCATGTATCTGTAGATATTTTAATGGGGTGTATCTGCAGATACTTTTATGGGGTGTATCTGTAGATACTTTACATTGCGTGTATCTGTAGATACCTTACGTGTCATGTATCTGCAGATACTTTACGACGTGGCGTGTATCTGCATATACTTTACGTAAGCCTTGACTCTACAAGGAAGAGTTGTATATGAACCTACACTTGTGTAACCACCAGACGCGCTCTTTACAACCCCCCCCCCCCAACCTCCCCCCCCCCCTTCGCCCCATTAAGTATTAATAAAGGCCTCCTCCCCCTCCCCATTCCCCCTCCCCTTCCAAGAAGGTGAAACCAGCACTTGTGAAATATTAAGCTCACCCTTTTGTTGGTCTTTCATTACTGCCGCTATCGCAGCACTCTCACATTCCTTCACCAGTACGATTCTGTGTCTCATACAAACTACTAATTTGTATCGAGACACAATAACTTTGGTGAAATTAAGACAGCCAGGCCACACGTGTGAACATTAAAAGACGGACGTTTCGGTCCGTCTTGAACCATGACGGTCCAGGACGGACCGAAACGTCTTTACCAGGCCAGGTACTCACCAAGGAAGGTTGGGTCTAGTGCAGGATGCGATAGAAAAGCTGTCAAAATAGTCTAAATGATCATTACGTTAACGCTTATCCCTTCACATGCTACTACCTATCCCCGGTCTCCTATGCGACCTTGGATATCTCTAGAAGCGTCTAACCGCTATAACCACTTTCTCCCATCGAGCCATACCTATCCCAGTCCATGTTAACACGTACTTATCAACCACTCGTATTACTAATTCACTCCCCCACCTATCCTAACCCATCCTCATCGGTGCTAAGCGCGTCCCTTCGCTGTTTACAGCTGGAGAATTATTTTGGAATTGTGGCATCCATCCACAATATTCCAATTTTCCAATATTAAGGAAACTGCAGAAAGCCTAATTGACCCATACGAGATAGACCCTCTATACCCACCCAGACTCGTTCATACATACGTCTAATCTGCTCTTTAAATCTAATCTACTCTTTAAAACATTCAAATAATCCCTCATCTATTATATTACCCGGCAATTGTTACGCAAATCCACATTCTTGTTTCCAAGACTCTACATGGACGAGCTCTGCGGCCCTAAAGTTCGGCTCTATTTTGTTTTTCTGTAACCCTTAAGGTCTTTCACCATTGGCCAGGTAATATCCAACTCAAGAGCGCCAGTGACAACATTGAGAGACGTAAACATCCCAGAACGGTTCCCTCAACCAGAGGGGTTTTATTAGAGAGAGTTTCCTGATCACTAGCCTAGCCCCGAACACTAGCTACGTTAACAATATCTCTCAATATGTCTATCTCAAGGCAGTACCTAAATTTATGTTTACATTGAGAGCAATGTAAACAAGAGAGCAATGTTTGCATTGAGAGCAATGTTTGCATTGAGAGCAATGTCCTCTCAGTTAATACACAACGTAAGAATTACTGTGCTTTGAGGAAATGAGAAGCGCTGCAATATTGACGATTCCTGGAAGTAGTGAGCATTGACCTTGATAGGTTAGATGGTTTGACTAGTTTCTGACGCTTCCTCTTGCGTAAAACCATTTCAAATTTTACGGTTGTCAAATCTTGAGAGCTGGTTGTTATAAAAGGAGCTATATTTTTAGAACTACGTTTCATTCCTGGTATGAAACGGATCCCTAGCGGTACGCATACCGTATATACAACATACCTCTGTTGGTACACATATGCAACATATCCCACACCTATTGCCAAACTAATCCTTGATAGATACAACACGTTACTCTGATTTTCGCTATGCAAAAGGTGAAACAAATTTGTTGTGGTCTTACCAACGCTGATATCGGCGGCGCTGACGTCTTTACTGCCTATGCTGAGGGCAACAGAGGGTCTCCTGAAGTAGGTGATGCTGACCCACACACAAGCAGTCACCCGCTGCTTGGCCAGCACCAGGCCCTCCCCGCGCAGGAAGCTGCTGTTCTTGGCCATCACCTCTGGTCGCAGCCGGTAGACAGTCTCCATCTCGTCCCCACCTGTGATGGATCCGAAGCACCAGCTTAGTGTGAATCACCGTCGTGGTAGACCAAGGGGGTCTGGTCAGAGACCGGGCCGCGGGGACGTTAATTCCCGAAATCAACGCAAGGTAACCGCAAGATTACGATACCACGAATGGGATTTTCTTACTGTTAAACTGTATGCATTGTTAGATTAGGTTAGATTGGCTTTTGCCAGGTTAGGGTAGGGTAGCTGAATTTGTGTTTTAATTAAAGATGTTATGTTATGCTATTATGACAAATGTACAGACATAGATAGAACATAAATATAATAGAACATACATAAATAGAACATTTGAATTTGATTAATTAATGACATAATAATGCGTATGTAATAACGTATATATGGTTTGTTCTTAACCCCCTGGAGACTAGGATTTTACAACAGAACTTTATGTGATTTTGTATGCTCTAAGCCAGCTGCTAAGGAGGTCATTCGTGCCTATCTCATATTTCCGATAAAATGATTCCTTATCCGGATTTCTACCCACTCATACCACAGTTCGGGACCGTTGGCACAATCAATGGTTTGGTAGGGTTTCAATCAAACAATCGTTGGCACAATCAAGGGTTTTAAGGAGTTCTGAGAAATATTAAGATATATATGTCAACTAGGCAATTTAAGAAGAGTAAATTCTGAATAATGTGTGAGATATGGCTATGTAGACACATAAGCTAATGGTCTCTGGCTGCTGGCAAGCCTCGCACAGAAACCGGCCATTTTCCCAGAGGAAGAGGTCAGCATTGCTGCCTCTGCCGCATTATATATATAATACATAAATATATATATAATATATATATATATATTTATTATAAATAAACACATTGTACTGAACGGGGTGAGAATAGTTTGAGCTACCTCTCCATTTGTGGGTATTTATATCTTAATAAACTTATTTCAATTTCAAGTTAGTGGAAATTTAAAACATTTTGTTAAATTGTAAACTTATTTGAAATTGTCGGTTATGGAAATATGGCAACAACTGGAGGGTGAGAACTGCAAGATACCCCTTGATACATTTATAACTTCAGTGGCATATTATAGAACTGTGTGCTGCACAGAACTGCTGTGGCACACGTTTATACCTTAAGTATTAACTTATATTATCTGTTAAGAAGCTTGTCACAGAGGTCTATGTCAGAAAGTATCCCTCAAGTTCATGATATACTGCGTCCTGCGTGAAGCTTGGAATGTACAGTGTTGACTTGTTTCAAATGTTTCCATCTTTTTTCATTTGATTACTCAGACAAAGAAAGTATTGGTGATTAGGCTTGTTTTCCCGAATTCCCGCCCGAGGTACGTGGCCCCTCGATAGAATCCTTGGTGAATACGATACCTCTCTCGTCCTATCTTTATTTACTCTTTATTGGGCTTATGGGAGATATGCGGGACCTTCTGGAATATCCCGCCACACAGACACTTAAAGTTGTACATGATAATGCACAGTTTTTGGTGCATTATTTGTATAATTACTTTGTTTTGTCATGAGAAAATCCACAGGAGCCGTGATGAGGATTCGAATCCTAGAGGGATCCTCGGGAAGCCTAGTCTGGTGCAGTAGTACCCCCAGGTTGCAATTCTTTTGACCATGTCGTGGCGTAGTTGTCTACAGCGTGCATCTGGGAATATCCAGCGCTTAGCTTCGAGTCCTCATCACGGCTCCTGTGGATTTTCTCATTGATATATGACGATAGTGTGATTTCTCTTGTCTCGTCATCGTTAAACATTCTCTGACCCACTTTAGTGCTCTCCAAGTTACAACAGTCTGCTCTCCTTGCTTGAACTTGTGTGTGTGTGTGAGAGAGAGAGAGAGAGAGAGAGAGAGAGAGAGAGAGAGAGAGAGAGAGAGAGAGAGAGAGAGAGAGAGAGAGAGAGAGAGAGAGAGAGAGAGAGCAGGGAAGGCGGGAGAATGTAAGGCACAAGGAGTGCCCTTCACCTCGTCAATACACGTGGCAGGCATGACAGAACCTGCCCAATAATTTACACGGTGGTAAACATTGGAGAAAGGATGTGGTGCCATTTGTTTAGTTTCTTCATATTAACCGATTTTTCCCTGGATTTCTGTATCCAATTTTTCGATAGAATGAATTATCTTAGGAATGATAATAATCCGTGTTTCATAGGTCGTTGTAAACAAGTGAGTTGTGAGTTGTAAACAAGTGAGTTTCCGTTTAACGTTGTTTTATCAGTGATCAGTCACGAAATCCCGGACACTGTTTATTTGTTTGGTTGTGTGTGGATTTTCGCTGAGTTTGCGTTGAGGCGTGAGGGGGGGGGGGAGGAGAGATGAGGCGTGGTGGGAAGGGTGAGAACGGTCTTGCTTCATGCAGGTCGGCGTTCAATCCCCGACCGTCCAAGTGGTTGGTCACCATTCTTTTCCCCTCACCCATTCCAAATCCTATATAGTCGTAATGGCTTGGTGTTTTCCCTGATAATTCCCTTCTCTTCCCTCTCTGGAATTTGCCTGAACCTCAAATCAACATATTTATGTGTTCATTCATCTCCTTGTACTCCATGCACTCGTCTGCTTGTACTTACCTTCGTGTAGGATATACCCTGAGAGGTGTACCCTCACTTCTGAGAGGTGTACCCTCACTTCTGAGAGGTGTACCCTCACTTCTGAGAGGTTTACACCCACTGAAAGTTTACTTCAGCTCTGGACAATGTGTAGAAGCAAGGTATACATGCTGATTGGCCAATGAGTACTTGTAGTGGCCTTGGTGACTGTCCTCAGGTTGATAAACCTCTACACCAAAGTTTAAATGATTAACAAGGTTGTTGATGAGGCAACAATAGACTGGTTGCTGACATTGATGACATGACTGTCATGCTGGAGATGAGCTCGAGGCCTGGTCGAAGACCGGGCCGCGGGGACGCTAAGCCCCGAAACCATCTCAAGGTAAGGAGACAAGCTTACCCTGCGTGTATACATGAATGGCCACGTATATGGTAGAAATTATACTAACAAAATACTGCTCTACTTCCCCGTTGTCCAGCCACTTGGGCTGGACGGTAGAGCGATGCTCTCGCTTCTTTCAGGTCGGAGTTCAATCCCCGACCGTCCAAGTGGTTGGACATTTCCCTCACTTTGGCCTATCTCAAATCCTTATCCTCTTATCCCTTCCAAGTGTCATATAATTGTACTGGCTTAGTGCTTTCTCCTGATAATTATCTTCGGACCCTGCTGGCCCAGGACCCTGCTGGTCCAGGACCCTGCTGGTCCAGGACCCTGCTGGTCCAGGACCCTGCTGGCCCAGGACCCTGCTGGCCCAGGACCTGCTGGCCCAGGACCCTGCTGGCCCAGGACCCTGCTGGCCCAGGACCTGCTGGCCCAGGACCTGCTGGCCCAGGACCCTGCTGGCCCAGGACCTGCTGGCCAGGAACGTTACGGATCACTTATTTATGA
Organism: Procambarus clarkii; assembly: GCF_040958095.1. NCBI lineage: Eukaryota > Metazoa > Arthropoda > Malacostraca > Decapoda > Cambaridae > Procambarus > Procambarus clarkii. The sequence goes on along the minus strand of NC_091197.1, from coordinate 13,460,463 downwards.
CCTGCCGCGGGTGAGGGAGTACTTCCGGTAGCGTAGTGTGGGCTGATATCGTTATTCAATACATGATAGCAGGTCAAAGGTGAGACGTCGATCCATACCGTTCGTGGGTACCGGTCAGATGCCGACTCGGTTCAGGAGTAAATAAAAGTCGTGGGTGGTTGTGGGGGTGCGAGGAGCTGCGGGGTGTGTGTGTGGGGGGGGAAGAAGGGGATTGGTAGGGGTTCTAGGACTCCGGGATAGAGGGGGGAAGAGGGAGAATAGCTGTTGAAAGGATAGAGGAAGAAGGGGGAGGCGGGGTAAGGTGTGTCGTGGGGGGTAGATGCAGTATACCTGCAATAGTCAGGGTATCGTGCTAAAGAGGAACACGCACCTTATCATGGATGTATGTACACTACAGCTGTATAGTTTACACTACAGCTGTATCGTGTATACTGCTGACGTACCGTGTACGCTATGGGTGTATCGTCACCGCCTTCACGCCCAAGCAGTAAAGGCCAACACCCAGTTAACTTTTAAAGTGTAACTGGAAAAGATTAAAGGCAGATGGGGAAGGGGACAACCCGCCGGCTTCCTGTCCTCGTCGAGGCCACTAGTGTTAGTGGTTCTCAGGAACATTTATGTAAATTGGGTGCACTATGGAAGTACTTGATTTTTTTTTCTCTCTCTCTCTCTCTCTCTCTCTCTCTCTCTCTCTCTCTCTCTCTCTCTCTCTCTCTCTCTCTCTCTCTCTCTCTCTCTCTCTCTCCCTCTCTCTCTCCCTCTCTCTCTCTCTCTCTCTCTCTCTCTCTCTCTCTCTCTCTCTCTCTCTCTCTCTCTCTCTCTCTCTCTCTCTCTCTCTCTCTCTCTCTCTCCCTCTCTCTCTCTCTCTCTCTCTCTCTCTCTCTCTCTCTCTCTCTCTCCCTCTCTCTCTCTCTCTCTCTCTCTCTCTCCCTCTCTCTCTCTCTCTCTCTCTCTCTCTCTCTCTCTCTCTCTCTCTCTCTCTCTCTCTCTCTCTCTCTCTCTCTCTCCCTCCCTCTCTCTCTCTCTCTCTCTCTCTCTCTCTCTCTCTCTCTCTCTCTCTCTCTCTCTCTCTCTCTCTCTCTCTCTCTCTCTCTCTCTCCCTCTCTCTCTCTCTCTCTCTCTCTCTCTCTCTCTCTCTCTCTCTCTCTCACACAACACCCTGTATACAACCCCAGCAAATATAACGTTTCCACAACGTTATTTTTACTATTGTTACTTGCTGCAGTACAAAATAAAGCCCCTATTTTAGACTTCATGGGAGTCATTAGGAGCCAATCCTACTCTAGGAGGGGCATGGGGGTCGACCCCAACCCTCCCTATGACATTCCCCCTACAGTTACCAGTCACCATGAGAAGTTGTGTGAGTCTGGCCTCCAACCCCTAACAGACGAACATTGTATATATATATATATATATATATATATATATATATATATATATATATATATATATATATATATATATATATATATATATATATATACAATAACATCTATTATATATATATATATATATATATATATATATATATATATATATATATATATATATATATATATATATATATATATATATAATAGATGTTATTGTGCGGAAATCCATAGGAGCCTTGAGGGGGATTCGAATCCCTCACGGTGCACTTGATGTTATGTTTTTTCTTATCCTCAAGACTTTCTGCTAATTATAAGAGAGAGACAGACAGAGTGATAAGTCATTCATACATAGAGACACAGGAAGACAGAGACAGACAGAGACATAAACATGAAGACAGAACACAGACAATTACGGGATGGCTGGGTCGGCTGAGGGGAAGAATCGAAGGCAATAAAGTATTGTCCCTACTGTGACCCTCACCAGCATGTCGATGGTATCTCCAGAGACACTGTTCATAAACAAGGCTGCAGACACTCCTGGCAAACAGTGCCGCAAGACAAAATCCCCCACACTGGCCATGTCTACATAATCGGACCCTTCGCTCACTTACACACCAACCTTCTCCTCTTGCAAAGAACGTCGCTTTTTCGCTCGTATGGGTTACATGAGACCAAAAATTAGTCGTACTAGAAAATGGAAGCGGCTCGCGAAAAATGACGTACTGTTCCGTTTTCTGTTTTTTGGGTCCTCTGGTTTAGTCTATTAGGTTAGGAGAGGACACTGTAAATTAATGAAACCTTAGGACATACACTCACCTGCTGGGGTGTGGCAGAGCAGCAGGAGCATCACGGCGAAGGTGTAGCAAGTTAGGGATGATGTCGCGTGTTTCTTAATCATCTGTAGCGAGACAACACTCATTACAAGATCATAATTGTAACCGTTATGAATTTGTACCCCGTCCACAGTGTGTACTTTTTTTATATGTAAACCTCGTCCACAGTGTGTACATTTCGTCCATAGTAGCTATAGGTACTATTATTTGTGGAGAATGGGTTGGGTAATTGTGAGTAGAGAATGCTAGGCCACAATGACTGCATAGCACCTGTAAGGGCTACAAAGCACAGGACAAGAGCTGGGATATGAGGTAGAATATTAGAACAATACTAGCTAAGATACGAGGATATGATAAGCAGCTGGGATAACAAGACAGGCTGAGAGCTGGGATTAAAGCAATGAATAATGGAACGGTACAAAACCACATTAGACCACTGAGGATCGAACGTCAACCCTGTAAGAAGCGAGGCTTCTACCAACCAGGCCAGGGGGGTGTACAAAGAGTGGGAGGAAGCTTACACAGAGACATGTTATAAAGTGAACACATAACAGGATGCCTACAACATTGTGTCAAATACATCACCACAAAATACAACATTAAACAACACGATTTGGATGCATTAATAGATTTCCCTCAAGCATCGGAATATTGACGTTGTGACGACTGCGTTGAAATTTCAGTGTACATTGAACAGTTTTGAGCGACGAACGGCCAAACTAAGACGTATATGCATTCCATTTAGAGGAGTTGAATGTATTTAAACTCTTACATTTTGCCTTTGACGTCATACACGTAATGTTAATTATCAAACGACGTAACTATCTTGGTTCAGAAGAATACTTAAATTCAGACCGGTCAAAGAAGCAGTCAGACGCTGCTCTCCAGGGAAGACGTCTCCGGGGTCGTCAGTAGGGGGGTTGACTCCTGGTATAGGCGATCAGGAGTAGGGTCTAACACCTGAAAACGTTTCGTTTGCCAACGTCGTTGATACTCTTTCAATCCATCCTAACCTATCCTGACCTTACCTAACCTATCCTGACCTAACCAAACCTGACCTAACCTGGCCAAACTTAGCCTGACCAGGCTATATTGACCTGACTTAACCTAACGTATCCCAACTTATTCCTATATATCCAGACCTGACTTAACTTATCCTGATCTAACCAACCTGACCTTCCCTCACCTCAACTAGCATCAATAAAACATCACACATCTTACGTGACGTCACTAAGACGTCCTAAATGTCCCCACATGTCTTGGATCCCACTGACTTGAAGACGTTATTAACAGCAATTCCCTATGTGAATTTAACTACTCCATGATGTGTGTAATTACCTTCCAGTTTCACAAGCGCTCTTGTAAGACTCTCATTTTAACTTTGCTTTGTTTGGATCCACCACGCGAGGTGTAGGACTGTACGTTAAACACTCTCTAAAAGACTCTCCAACGTCGCTACCATCTAGGACTCATCAAGGCAGGAACGTCCCCCGTGACAGTGAATACTAGCATTATCCTCAATTTAATAAGACTATCAAAATCCTCAGATTAGGCAAAATTGTAATTAATTTTGTCAATAAAGATGTTAATAATAATAATAATAATGAGTGTAGTGTTAGAGAGACGCCCTCACGCGTCGACACACTTCCTAAAATCTACATTAATTATTAATGTTCATTACCCCTATCAAACACTGTGGTATACAAAATTCATTTATTGATTCGTGGAAATTTCTTCTCTGTTGTATTATGTAGGATTTTCAGTTTAGAGTTTTATTACGTGGCCTCACGTTAAGAGAAGCGTATCGTTGACCTTGTCAACTTTATTTTAGTGTTGTGTGTCACGATAGTATCGACATATACAGCGACAATAGAAAATTGTACATTTGCATTTGTGCAGCTAGCCTAGGCTATATGAAGGGAAGTACAGTGTGTGTCAAAAAGGTAGCTACGTGGTGCTGAAATCCCCATCACACAGGATGGTTAGTCATACAGAGGCACGTGATAAGTAGTCTACACTGGCAGACTCTGGATGCATTATGAGGATTCATCACACAAGAAACACCATGCAACTATCAACAGGCTGCTAACACCAGCTTTAACACTGCCATTTTCTAGACTAAGATGAAACATTCAACATGTTGGCCTACGCATCACTGAAGCATGAGCACAATAAACTACCGCTCACATGATGAGTATGGGGTGCACAATAAACTACCACTCACAGGATGAGTATGGGGTGCACAATAAACTACCACTCAGCATGAGTAATGGGTGCACAATAAACTACCACTCACAGGATGAGTATGGGGGTGCATTATAAACTAGAATTCTGGCACTCAAAAAACATAGAGGCACAGATTCAGGCATTAAGACATACACAAACAGTAACACAGACATAAACAGAGACATAATACCCAATTGAGTGAGCAAGACTGCAAAACAAATGAAATAATCTTAACTAAACCAACCTTTCGTGGATCCAGCCGCTAAGAAATTCCCCAATAAAATGAATCTTTGCTGTATTAACAAGAGGAGAAAGTTTGCCGCCACGAAGCCTGTTTGGAGCAAACAATTAGGGGCTGCTGTATGCTGCTGGACTTGGAGCGTCAGCGTGCGCGGTCGGCTAAAGTTAGCGTGTGTCGGAGTGGTGTGCAGAGTGCACGCAGGCATAGTGTGTTTGGGGGCGACTACTGGCCGGGAGGAGTGCAGAGCTTAGCGCACCGTGCGAGGGGGGAGGAGCTTACTCTCTTTCTCCGCCTCTTTATCTCCAGTACCGCCTCTTTATCTCCAGCAGCACCGCCTCTTTATCTCCAGCACCGTCTCTTTATCTCCAGCACCGCCTCTTTATCTCCAGCAGCACCGCCTCTGTATCTCCAGCACCGTCTCTTTGATTTTATTAGCTTAAACACATCTTCATTTATTGAGTTACCATCTCCACTTCACACTGTTTTCTGACATGTGTCAGTCTTGCTTTTCATTCTAAGCTGTCTTACAACAATATTTTTTGTCTCGAACAGGAAGCCTGTACATATATATATATATATATATATATATATATATATATATATATATATATATATATATATATATATATATATATATATATATATATATGTATATATATATATATATATATATATATATATATATATATATATATATATATATATGTTTTAGGCTTGTACGAGAACGCGTCAAGGTCGAACAACTGAACCCTGCCCTGGATGCACCCCCGGGTACCTATTTACTGCTAGGTGAACAGTGGCATTAGGTGAGGGGAAACATGTCCCAGACTTTTGTGCCTCGTCCGGGATTCGAACCCGGAATTCCCGATTGTGAGTCGGGAATGAACCCAGGTGTACAACCGAGACAACAGTGTCCTCAATTATCATGTCGATTTTGCTCCCACACATAATTCTGTGTATCACCTTAATAGTATATTGCAGCTATTGCATTCTATTAATTTAATTACCTAGTTGCAAGTTTCTGCAACTGGCTTAATTTTTCGTTTTTTATTTAAAATCATTTTTTAGACAATTTTTACATGTTTATAAAGTATATTTTTTATACTTTATATAATTTTTTGTATATAAAGTATATTATAAAGTATTATTACTTTATATTGCCAATTATTTTTAGCTATTATTATTATTAACTTCATTATAATTTATATATATTAATAGGTACATGAAAGGTATATTTTATTAGTAAATAATATATGTCACTCCAGTCAGCGTCTTGAATGTGTAAACCCTGAAATAAAACTCTTATGAAGTATTTATGACAGTCGTCGCTTTAATGACCGTAACTGCTGTATTATTTGCTGTATTATACAGCAAACCTCGCCAACCATGTAATAGCAAATCACCATAACGTATCACCAATTTACTTAAATATAAGATTTCTAACAATCATAATGATAAAAACCCACACTTGTGTATTTATGGAATTTATGTAAAGAATTTACACAAAGTCTTTCGCACTCTCTTGAGTGTTTTGCCAAAGTCTGAGTGTGTGGTGAGGACGAGACTCACAAGTCGAGCCTGGCCTCGACTTGTGATAACTTGGTCCAACAGGCTGTTGCTTGGAGCGGCCTGCATGTTCATATACCATCCCAAACATATACAAAATCTTCGAAGTTTACCACCAGCCACCTGAGAGTTAAGGAAACTGTAGCAAGTCATTTAACACATGTAATACGTTAACCTCATTCATCTCTGTTATACGGGTACTCGAACTATCTTGTACACACTTGTTTGCCTTTGAAAATGTTGGCAGGCTCAGCGAAACATCTCAGCGTCAGGTCATATAAAACTGTAAAATGTACCTTGGAGAGTTAATTCTTAAACTTCCCAAATGAAGTCGAACTGAACCCTGCCCTGGATGCAGGGCATCCAGGGCAGGGTTCTTCTCTATAGACAAGATTATAGTTAGATTCTCATCTCTATAGAGAAGATTCTAGTTAGAATCATCAGCAGCACCCGGAAGTTTGGCTAATATAAAAACCCAGAATCTGAACAAAAGCGTTTAGGATATTGTATACCATTTATGTCAGACCAATTCTGGAATATGAGGCATCAACGCGGAGTCCTTATCTCGTTATAGATGGTGAATGTTCAGAGGTATGCCATCGGACTCGTCCCAGAACTGAGGCATAAGTTACAAAAAAAAAAAAAAAATACTGAAGAGGTTTATCCTCAGAGATCAGGGGGACCTTTCACAAGCCGCCGGCTTCCTGTCTTCGTCAAGGCCACTAGAGAGAGTGACCCTTAGGTAAATTCAGGTAAATAAGGAATAGGGAAAATGATTACCACATAAAATACTCAGGATAATATACAGGGCAAACAGAAAAACTATTTAGCATGGGTAGCACATAAATAAGTGAACATAGATCTCAACTAAATACCCAAATGATCCACAGAGACATTATAAATATTTGTTCATTGTCAAAATATGAGAAAATGGAATGTGGTAATAAGTGAAGTGTTGAGCCCATACACAGCTTTAAATATAGATATGACCGAGCTCAGTAGGCTGTGGAGCCTGTAGTCAGTTAAGAGTTAAGCGGCGGGACCCAAGAGTCGTAGCTTATCCCCCGCAAATACAACTAGGTGAGAACGTATAGTGTGTTTATTTATTATATAAATTTTATATAAAATGCAGTTGTGATAAGCGTCCAATGAGCCGCTGCCGGCATGTGTAGGTGTTGCCAACATGACCTGGGTTAGTATATTTACAAATATTTAAAACATTCCGATAGTTGGAAACTGTATGTGTATTTAATAGCTTCTCGAGATTGTAATTTCAAATCTAATATAAATGCACATTTAATCACATACAAACTTCCCGCTGATTATTATCCGAATGAATGACGATGTATTTGGAAGTTGGCACATTTCTACTCGGGTTCAAAACGATCCCTGAGAGACAAGCATTCAACGTCAAGGGTATTGCGTCACGTTTAGTGACGTCACACTGCTAGCTCTGCTTATATACTGTACATATACCACCATTGTTTTCGTGACCTATTAATGTATATTATATCGATCGAAAGGGAGCAGATACTTGAAATTCCTCGTAGATGGATTTAATAAATACCATGAACATCACATCAAAATGAAGGACTCTGACATCCGCGGTCCCAAACTCGACTAAATATACAATATGCAAAATAAACAATTTCAATTACTGGAGAAGAAAAGCTTGTACTTAGGGTTATCGAGGTACTCCTAGACGAAGGCTAACTATTGACCTACGGCACGATGCAACCACAGCAGTTACCTAATTTACGGGTACCATTTTTAGTGCTGGGTAAATAGATACATCAGGTATAAAAACCAACGTTCCCAACCGTTGCTGTCCCAGCCGGGGATTGAACACTGGTCCTATGGATCTCTAGGATGAACCTTTACTGCTAGCTACTTGTAAAGCTCAGTTAGTGGAGAGTTTAGCCAGTTGTTTAGTCAGACACTTATAGTCTGTTTACAAATATTATTACTATACAACTTATTGCCTGATGCAGTGCGTTGTGTTGGCTGGACTTGGCCACCGGTGTAGACACGGTGCTCGTGAGAACACAGCTGCTTGACGGAGGAGGCAATTATTTTGTGTGTGACAGCATTTTGAAGAGCAAGAGTCTCAATACCTTTCTTAGAGATGGGCATGATACTTGAATGGTAAAGTGCAGATAAAGAGGGATATCAATGACAGATTACTTTTAAAATTACTAAACATACATTTAAAATGTATGAAAAACATTTCATACATGTTAAAATCTCTGACATGTTTAAAAAAATATGTCTGAAATTATACTCTTGTTAGCCCTAATTTCTTTAGGTTGTGTGTGTTTTTTTTTTTTTTTTGAAAACAGAGATTAGTATACCTAGGTCTAGTTTAATTTCTTGTTTGTCCCATGGAGCTTTACTTACTTTGTAAGTATCATCGTGTTAGGTAATTGTGTGTGAGGATGTGACTGGAATTTCTTCACTGTGGAAACATAATTAATCTTTCTCCGTTAATAACAAAAAGTATCTTTGTTTAATCTACACGTATTCGCATTCTGATAGATTTAAAATGCAGATTAATTTGTGCCCTTTCAGATGCTATAATACATATCGACAATATCGGGAAAATAACAGCTAAAATTTATTTTTATTTCCATGTTTTGCTACTTGTGTGACGTCATGACAACGATGACGTAGTACCAGCATGTTTTAACGCCTCTTTTTGAGCCCTGACTCAGTATAACAACACACTACTCGCCATCCCCAGGGACGCCAAGGGGTCACCAAACATCCCCCCATAAAGTGTGTTCATTTGCCGCAAGGCACATATAGTTTCCCCTGCAACAGGCGACGTGAATACACCCGCAAGGCATTGTGCTGTACCCTACACGGAGACGCTTGGGCTCACTTGTGCCGCTCTAGGGATAATTAGTGGACCCTAAATGAGCAACACTGGCTAGAGTACCACCACTATCTGTCTCACTTTAAACCCGTCCGCCTTCACCGTCACAGCAACTGTCATCTTTATCGTCCTGCTCCGCGCTCCGTCAGCCCCTATAGTCATTGTGACGTGATTCTTACGCTAAATTATATATATATCAACTTCCACCATCCTTCCATCATCCTCCATCTCCAACACAGTTTAGTGTTTGTTGTTAAGAAGTCCCTGTTAAGTCATGTGGCCTCTCCTCTCTCAGCTTTCTCGGGTTCATCTGAGGCTACGGACCTCTCTGCTTGCTTCACGGAATTTGACGGTGAGTTTGACAGCTTTCTTTGTTGTTATAGCAACATTATACGTAGTTTTTTGTTTTGACCTGAAAGGCGAGTTTATGCATGGACAGCGTGAGTGGACATACCACCATAACACTGACAAAAGAAAGTGAAACCGCTGATCTGTTCATCCTGTCATTTATATATGATTGTTGACCAGACCACACACTAGAAGGTGAAGGGACGACGACGTTTCGGTCCATCCTGGACCATTCTCAAGTCTGTAGTGTGTGGTCTGGTCAACATACTTCAGCCACGTTATTGTGACTCATCGTCTGCTTATATATGATTAACTGTCTCAAGTAGAGAGACTATCAAACAAGGGGATTAATGTAAACACATCATACTATGTACTCTCATAAACCCAATATAACTTCTTGTATATATATAAATAAATAAATAAAAAATTGACATCTTACAACCATGGACTTGTGTCATCTTATGGGTGCATAGCAGGAGAATGTCTTAAGTACAGCATCTGTATTTGACCAGTGTGTTTGTGCATAAGGCTGAACAACATAGGCTATATAAATTTTATTCATTTAATAAATTATTTGCGACTGCAGTTTCTAGTAATTTCCAACTGCTAGTTGCAGGCTAAAGTGTGTATGTGCAGGGATACTTGTTAAGTGACCTTAATACTTAAGTGACTTGTTTACCTATTCAACATAAGTAGGGGGCACATGTACCCGACCATAGAGTACGTAAATAAAGTCTACAAGTTTAGAAAATTCATCCCAAAATTATAATTGGCGCACTTAATAGCGAAGGATGCATATTGCCTATGCACAATTAATCCTAAATAATTAGCATTACTAATTACCTATAATTACCCACTTACATATATATATATAATGAAATCACGATGTGATATAACAATGAGAAAATCTTTGGAGCAGGAAGGTGGGATCGAACCTGCGTTTTGGTTCACCCCAGACGCACAATTTAACTCAAGGACCACGATATGCTATAAATTACACTAGGAATCTGGAGGCACGGAGCTGGTGTTTGTCCAAGTTTTTATATATAACCCGCATACACTCGTGTATTGGTAACGGAGGTCTCCGACATTTTATCATTAGAAGATGCTTAGAACTTCACGTCTCAGACTACCAATTGTTAAAAGGTGGGTTCCGGGGATAAGGGAGGGGGGTCAATCTCTGCAAACACACCTAGGTGAGAACACGACTAAACAAACCTTCAGAAAAGAAATTGGGTACAGTTTTGACAATTCAACTATTACAGGTCCCCTGACACAAAGCCACAGTCCGGAGTGTACTCATATAATATAATATATACGATAACTGCTCAATGGTAACAAAATCCATAAGAAAATTTCCACATAAAGTCTCTCTCTTCATCTTTTCCAGACCAGTTGCTGTCATCAGCTGGACAACCGTGTGAAGGCAACACAAAACACACTCTATGAATTGCGCACATATACTTTGTATCCGGAGAAGGTGAGTTAAACAGATGCTCCAGCGACCTAGATCACTGACCTGTTTCAACCATATATAATAAACATATAATAGCAAACTTAATGAATTTGATATGAAAACACACATTATCATCAGCCATAATGTTCAGATGAAAACATGCAGATGCAAACTACTTGGTTATGAGAACAGGAGTTAACAGTCTGGACACTACAGATGCGGGAGTTCCTCACCCTGACGGAAGAACACCTCCACCTGCGTACAGCTCACTCCAAGCTCCTAGGCTACTGGACGTCAGAGATCGGAGGGCTCAACCAAGTTGTCCACATCTGGGAATACGGTAAGTCGCACATATATGTTGTCATCCATGCGTGGGGTCACAGTAGACGCCTAATGGTTAACTAACGCCCATGATTTGCGTTGCCTCCATAGAGAGTTTGACCCACCGAGCTGAGGTGAGAGCCAGGCTGGCCGGTGACCCGGAGTGGCTTGGTCGCTACGTCAGTTGTGTCATAGGGATGTGGCAGCAGCAAGACAACGTGCTCCTCGCCCTCCTGCCGGGCACCGCCATCAAGCACCCGTCTGGCAAAGGTTAGTAGTGTGTGTGTGTGTGTGTGTTTGCTTTCCACGCCGCCCCATCCAGTGAGCGAAAATGGAAAGGTTACAATCACCCTCATTTACTACCTACAATTAACAAACTGGGAAAATTTGGCTAAAATTTCTTGTGGTAGATAATTGTTAATTAAATATGTACACATTTCTTTAACACACGTTATAAAAGTATATCTAAATTCATGTATCTTTTCGCACCTCATCACATAGCGCCGCTGGGTGTGCGAATAATTTTACTGACAGTTGATATTTGGGTAAGAGGCATCATGGTACTTTTGTGGCAGGTGTGTACGAACTGCAGACACTACACATGAAGGGCCCTCGCAGTGCGTGGTGTGAGGCTCTGGTGAAGCATGTGAGGGTGTGTGAGGAGGCAGCGAGGGAGGGCAGGTCGCGAGCAGTGGGTGTATGGAGCTCCTTACTGGGCCCCACACACATGGCAGCTGTCTTGTGGCAACACAACACCCCGGACTGCTGTCTAGCGCTCAAGGCCGCTGCCGACTCCCTTGGTGAGTGTCTTACGGAGCTGCTCTACTACTCCTACCCGCCTCAAGTGCTATTTCAGATTACCATTAAATCAGCTTGTTGACTAACCCTTCTTTGAGTGCCCAATAATTACCCAACAGGACTATTTAGTGACCTTTGTCACAAGCCATTGTTGAATATAATACATTCTTAATCATGTTCATTGTTTGAGGCTGTGTTGAAGGATATAGACTGTGGTAATATACTACTCCACCTACAATAACTGCTAACTAACACAAGGGAATTAACCTGCATTGCTGAGGAGTCATGAGTGTTACTTTGTGACGTCATCATGTTGCCGTACACATTAACTAGCAATGGCGTTCCCAAGGGCAGTGTATTTGCCTTTACTCATGCTCATCTTCAAAGATGATCATCTAAATGATACAAAATACCTCAAGCCAATACTGTTTTGCGATGTCACAACATTCACTGTATCAAGTAAAGATACAAATATATTAAAACCACAATATAAATACTGAACTTTGTAATGTTCACATTTACGGTAAACAAATAAACAAACTCGCTCATAAAATATTGGCATATATATATACTATTTATAAACAAATCTACAGTCCTAATAAAATTAAGAATCGAGTGCTAAACATAGCTAAGTATTCTGGGCCTTCACTTGGACACCTGTAGTCATAAATACGATGTAAATATATACGTGAGCACCTAATTATATCTCAGTCCCGGGCCCTTGCCAAGACGTTCGTCTGGTGAGGTAGCTGTCCAGTGGGCCTTCAATAATGAATTCGTTATTCTAAATTGTTTCATAGATACTAATCGCTACCAGCTTCCACAAAGGTATAAGATGAATATCAGAAGAATGTGCGAAGCCTTCTTTAGTGTTGCTTCAGCCTGGCGCAACCCGAGTAGAGACGCTATAAAAACAGAGCCCCAAATTGTAAAACACCTAAATGTAATGAAATGTTATTCTAAGGTCAACGAGTTAAAAAGCGAAACAATACCTGACTGGTATTTTGAAGTTAATTTCGTGTTCAATCTGAGTGATGTAAAGTCTTCAACTTTCATAGCCTATCTTAAATAGCTAAATCATGTCGCCGTTTCTTTCTATTTTTCCTAAATAGTCTTTAATATAATATGTGATAATTAGCATTTATTAAATCACTGTTTACCACCAAATGTAAAATCTTGAACTTATGTTCGGTACAGAACTTCGTTCTGAAATTATTTAATATTAATTATAACATTCCATATCTTCTATAGTATTACGTTAAAATTAATTAATTATATATATATATATATATATATATATATATATATATATATATATATATATATATATATATATATATATATATATATATATATATATATATATATATATATATCGAATTGATTTGTGCGTTTAGGATGCACAAGGATATGTACACCGAGAGGTGTACATATCCTCTCGGTGAATATACAAAGAGTTTACTTTGCCTACTACTACTACTTACTTTAGTCCTGGACAGTGTTCAGGACCAACGGATGGTTGGTAACAGTAGGTCAGTAAGTACGTGTGGTGGCCTTAATAACTCTCCAGAGGTTGACAGCCCACCACCAGGCCAGCAAGAGAGCAGATAAACATATGAGTGATGTCAAAGGAATCGATTTCCCCCGATTGACCGAGAGACACACATGACTAAATAGCAGTAGGAAAGCAAGGAGGGTTATAGGCCCGTTATTTCACCTAAGGTGTCGCATTTTGGTATGGACTTGATCAACCTGTTAATATTGTCACGTATTAGCAACAATTTAAGCACTGTATTATTGACGTTGTCTATGCATCAGCCTCGGTAGGTACAACAATAAATTTTTTTTACTGACTAATCGAGAGAAGGAAGGGATACACACGCAACAAGAGGTGTGTAACCCGCACTTGAAGTAGAGAAATAGAAGTAGAAATAGCCTATAGAAATAGCCTAACCTACTCAATCCCTTTGAGATGTAATTTTCTTGTCTCAATAAACATACTTGAACTTGAACTTGAACCGCACTTCTCAATGTTTTTGGAGTTTACTTAAGTCATGAAAAGACTAAAATACACTTGTTGATTGATAAGGAAGCTCTTGTAAGGGGCTTTAATAATACTCCATGCAGATATTCATAAGCCTTAAGGCCAACACTAAACCAAATATATAAATATGTAAATCGATCTTACCCGCTTTAAGTGACTTTTGTGATATCTGCAAATTCATGGCACTGTCAAAACTGGAACGTTAAACTTAGACATGGTACTTTTATTAATTTGGCTCTCAGCTACAAATCGCACATTAGAAACTAACGAAAATCTTGTGATTTATATAAAATGTTACACTTTTTCATTTATTTTATTCGTGTGTCCAATCACAAATTACATGTATTGTTGATTTGGTTCACCTGTATAAGCAAACACGATCAGTCATGATAAAATAAGTGATTATTTAATTTGTATTTTTTTCCAGTAGACATGACATTGTCTTCTCACGTACATAGTGGTCACAGCAAGCTGCTACTTCCCCATGCTGTCTCCAGCCTCCAGTGACCAAGAGCTTCTCATCTCCGTGTATATCTGACCACAGTCTCTCAACCCTACACAAACAAGCCAGCTCAAACGACTTGTTTGACTTAAAGCAGCATCTCCAATAACTTGTGTCATTATGCTGTTAAACCCCCAATACTTGTCTAACACTGCGAGGCAGCACCAGCTACCAAGCTTATTCTTCAGATATGATGCGTGAACCATTTCCCAATTTTTTTTATATTTAAACAGTTTATTCTGTATAAATAAAGCTATATACTGTATTGGAGATATCTTAACAAATTCAAGAACCTGCAATTGCTACTGAACTAATTCCCCTGTTAAATGTCATCCATGCGTCGTGTCATACAGCCTCTTGCTATACGCGAAAATCTTTGCTGCAGGACATGACAACAACAATGACAATGTTTATTCAACAGAATGTGTGTACAAATTGCAAGAAGAGCAGTTACACGATCTATAAAGCCAAAGCGTTTCGGGCAAAATAAAAAAAATCGGACATCTAGAGCTGCATTGTGGACCACCTTAGATGCAGATTTACAATTTCACCTAATCTACACACACAATTATAATTATAATGACGGCAAGTAAGGAACATTTTTGCACTGCAGCATTTATGAATTTACAGTATATTATTATAAATTGG
This sequence comes from Procambarus clarkii, assembly GCF_040958095.1. Taxonomy (NCBI): domain Eukaryota; kingdom Metazoa; phylum Arthropoda; class Malacostraca; order Decapoda; family Cambaridae; genus Procambarus; species Procambarus clarkii. The sequence goes on along the minus strand of NC_091197.1, from coordinate 13,445,232 downwards.
ATTTAAGTTTTTTGTTAATAAACCCGTTATTTGTATTAGCGCTGGAGGAAATGATATAGGAAGAGTTAGGAACGACGTACTAATACACAAGCTTAATACAACCACTGAATTAGCCAGAAGGGAAAGGATCCCTATCGTATGTGGTATTCTTTTAAGAACGAAAGTTGGAAACCCACGGCCGTCTATGACAAACGGAGTGAGGGAGGTGAGCTGAATATAGTAAAGCCTGCTCGTCGTATCAACATGTTTATACATTTCTGAGCATGTTATATGTTTCTGGGAATTTTTCACATTTGTGAAAAAATGCCGACTAGACAAATCGAGTAAATTGATAACTGGGAACACTTCTATAGAAAGAATGTATGTACAAGATAGGGTTGACTTAACTAGTGCTGGGAGTAACTGTTGCTTTTGTCAACTCGTTAGAATCTGTGGTTGGAGAGGTTTACATTGATTAAAACTGACCTTCCTCAGTAGAATTAATGAAAGAGCTGTGGCTGAAAATAACCCACAGGCATCAAAGTAACGACTCTCTTAATGTGCACTACAAAAATAGGAACATTAAAACCTAAACAGATGAGTTATGTGTGCTTGTGTGCAAGTGAACATTAAATATTATCATGCTAACAAGCTGGGATGGATGTAAATAAATTTGACGTGGAGTATTGGTATATCAACCAGGATATTTCTGGTTACACTTACATTTAATTTTAGAGGATAATTTATAAATAAAAGGTATATGAATCCTTACTGATTCAAGTATAAACGTGTAGCTTACACGTTTAAAACCACATTTCTGGAGCCTGCAGCTGCCTGCCTTAATTGTTGGGCTTTACTGGCAGCAACATATGGGAGGTCGAAGGGCAAGGCGCCCTTCTGGATTTCGACATAATGATATTTTAAATAATGAATCTAAAAGTTAAGGAAGAGTAAGCTTGTGTTTACCGAAATGTAAGAGCAGAAAAAAAAGTCACTGTAGGTAACTAACATACACAAGGCGATCGTCAGAGGAAGTGGGAATCATCAAAGCAAGATATACTACATGAGTTATGTTGAAAGTGTATAAGCAAATGTAGAGCTTTATTATCCCAACTTATCCCCTTTTTGCGAAAAAAGGGTATTCTCTATTCATACTAATATGTACAGGTACGACCTGCCTAAATCATATCACCGAGAATTAGGATGGATCTCAGTGAGGAAGTTCATCAGGGCGTCGACTATATATTGGTCATCATTTAGCAGGTGTTCCAGGTCGAATGGCACACGGACACCTATTATATAGGCAGTGCTGGCAAGGCCAAGGGCAATTGATGGGGACGGGTTGCAAATACACAACCCGTCCCCAAACTCATTCATCAGTTTTAACATACTGTGCAGTAGCAAAAATTCATATATAGGTTAATAGTACTGGGTATTATATAATTTTTATGTATAGTTAGGTGTTTAGGCTCTGTTGGCGATTATTTACAGTTTAACTACGTGGGTGAAGTATTTATTGCGTTGGGGTTAGAACAGAGGTAGTCAACAAAGCATTCTTCAAGAAATGATCTTGGCATGCAATGGGGCTCGTCATTGAATTGAATTGAATACAAATTGAATTGGTGAGCCAACCACGGGCTGGACGGTAGAGCGACGGTCTTACTTCATGCAAGTCTGCGTTCAATCCCCGACCATCCAAGTGGTTGGGTACCATTCCTTTCCTCCGTCCCATCCCAAATCCGTATCCTGACCCTTTCCAAGTGGCTCAGTAATAGTCGTAATGGCTTGGCACTTTCTCCTGATAGTTCCCTTCCTTTCGTTATAAGTGACTTCAGACCAAATGGTATGAGGTACTTTGAGGTCTGTAATTACGTCATACACTCAGGAATATTGGAATATATTCTTATGCTGTACCCAGATTGTTCCAGTGGAGGAAAAATACAGTATTTGCTATACAGTATTTAGAATGTGTCCCTGGAAATTCAGCTTGTTATCGATGAGGACACCAAGGAATTTACCATCAACTTTGTTACTAATTTGGATATTGTTAATTCTTAGATTAATTTAAGTTGCGGATTTATTATCAAACAAAATATAGAAAGTTTTGTCAATGTTAAGGGTGAGTTTTTTAGCAGTTAGCCAAAGATGGACTTTATTTAGTTCATTATTCACTATGACATTTAGAGCAAGAGGGTCAGGAGTCTCAGGACTGGAGAAAATGAAGGTTGTGTCATCAGCAAATAAGATTGGTTTGAGGTGTTGAGAGGCATTTGGAAGGTCATTAATGTTGATGAAAAAAAAGAGAGGTCCAAGTATGCTGCCCTGTGGAACACGAATGTTTATGGGTAGGGTAGGAGAAATGAAATAGGCTGTCAGTAAGGTAAGACTGAAGGTATTGCAGGGAGATTTATAAATTTCAAATTTCACAAATTTTCAAATTTGTAAATTTCTTGAATATAACAGATAGTTGTCTAAATTAATGGATATTTTCACGTTAAATTACGTAGCGATGTCTGATTACAAATTTAAAGAAGTAAAGAGAGAGATCTCTTAATGCCCGAAACGCTTTGCGTAATAGTGGCTTTAGGCATTGTATGTACTAGCTCTACCTATAAGTCAACCAATCTTTGTAAAAAATTCTTGTATGTATGTACCTTACCTAAATAAACATTTATTTATTTATTTATAGATGGGAAGAGGAGGGGGAGGGGAGGAGAGTAAATATATTAGCCACGTTGTGCCAACAACATTGTGCCAAGCAGAGGATCAGCAATCATTGGGAGAATAAACCCTTCATGCAAACGGCACCTAACATCAATAATAATAATAATAATAAGCGTTTTTGTTACTATAACTACCAAAAAAAAAGCGACATCAACCCGCCAATGTGTCGTGAATGTGATTGAGTTTATCCTCAGCTGTGATCTGGACCACCTGATGCTGCGAGGCGGTGGGAGAGGTTCTGGCACTGTGTCTGGCATTGTCTGTGGCACTGGGCTGGGCGTGTGGCTCGTGGCATGGCATCAGTGGTGAGTGAGGCACTGTGAGGGACACAAGATGAGGCAGCTCGCCACATACCCGGCCAGGAAGGTCTGTTTAGGGACTTCACACATACACACATTTCGTCAGTTTAAGTGATAATAAATTCAATAAGTGGAATTTGCAATTTTGTTAAGAGTTAAATGTAATGTTTTATGGAGTTAGTAAGTGTTGGCAAGTACAGAGTATTCAGATGAGTTAAATTTAGTGTAGTGACTCCAAACAGTATTTCAAATTTTGGCAACATATCCAGAGGAAATATTTAGAGTGAGTGGCTCATATTCTCTCATTATAGTTATTTTGGGTAATCTACCACTTTGAATATTTTTTATTTTAGACGAAAAAGATAATAAATATTATTTTTACACAAAACTTTAAAATATCAGGGTTCTCATCTTATGCCTTGCATCTAATCAAAGTTAATTTTTTTATATAAATAAAATGTTACCTTCATTCCCTTCTAGATAAAATATAACATATGGGCCCAGGTTTGCTGTATTTTTAGCCTAGCCAGTAGAATAAATAGCATAAGTAATTCCTAACAAAATTCTGTTAGGATTTGACACGTGTAAACTGTGTTGTGTTTTTGTCGCATTCATGAAAATCAAAGATAGGGTAAAGTTGCTGGTCTCTGAACACTTAGTAAAGTCAATCACTTTGTTAATGATTATATCTTATCTTGAGGTTATCTTGAGATGATTTCGGGGTTTTAGTGTCCCCCGGCCCGGTCCTCGACCAGGCCTCCACCCCCAGGAAGCAGCCCATGACAGCTGACTAACACTCAGGTACCTATTTTACTGCTAGGTAACAGGGGCATAGGGTGAAAGAAACTCTGCCCATTGTTTCTCGCCGGCACCTGGGATCGAACCCAGGACCACAAGTCCAGTGTGCTGTCTGCTCGGCCGACCGGCTCCCCCATATACTTTAAATGGTTGTATTATATCTACAATTTGCTTCCACAAAATAAATTATATGTAGCTTTTGAAAGAAAACTATAAGTTGTTGAAGTTCAAGTTCAAGTATGTTTATTGAGATAAAAAAGAAATACATCTCAAAGGAATAGAGTAGCTTAGGCTATTTCTACCCCTTGTCAAAACTCAAAGCCAATTGTTACGCCACATGTAAATTGCAATACAGTAATTGTATTACCTTATATCCAGTGTGTAATAATACAATTTTATGAAGTAAAATTGTTGTGAAGACAATGGTTCTGTTACCAGCATGGTCATTATGATGAAATATAATATGTATATTGAAATTTTAACAATTAATATTAAACACCCACTGCAATCTTGTTTGCACCTTTGTTTATTTATTTATTTATTTATTTATTTATTTATTTATTTATTTATTTATTTATATACAAGAAGGTACATTGGGATTGTGAGGATACATAGCATAGTAATTACATTCTTGTAAAGCCACTAGTACGCACAGTGTTTCGGGCTGGCACCTTTTGTGCCCTGTGTATATAATCCTTTTGCATTACCACTTGCAGGATGAACACTGGAGTACAATAAATTAATGTTTACTGTCATTAATACAGTAATACAAAATATATACAATTCTTGTCCTATCCCAGGAATCAATACTAGAACCAATGGGTTGTTAGCTGTTGCCTTAACTACTTTGTAGGAGGTTTTTTCACAAGTGGATGACACCAGGTATCTTTACCCTATATATTTAGCCTGACCTTACCTTAATTCCTGACAAATGTGTAGAGGCTCACTTCCAGTATACATTTTGTAGATATATATTTTTTTATTTTTACATAAGGTAAGCTAATTTATTTTTTTGTAGGCTTCATATAAATTAGGCTCAAGAAAATAGATCTTACTACTCCTGCATTCAGCACATTTCAGTGTAACGAGTGGTATGTCTTAAATGCATGTTGTTTTGTATGGGATTCATAACAATGTTTTTTTTCTGTATAATATTGTTCCTGTATAACCATCTTATTCTGTACTGTGATTAAATACCATGTAATACTTTTGTGTAACATTTTGTTATCTGAAAATAGCTTTACTGTATTATTGTTTCTGTGGAGGACCCCTTCGTAAATCCCAGAGCTTGGCTTAGCTCTGGTACCTCCAAGCCTTAGCTAAACACACCAGGCCTGGGAAATCCATCCATTGCCTATCAGAAGCCAAGATCAGTCTGGCTGATTCTGATACATGGGGAGATTAGGGATAAAAAATCTACCCAAAACTCGGAAAAACTCACTAGATGTTTTGGTGTACCAAAACAAGTGACTGCTGGGGAAAAAATTAGACACCCTTGAAAAATAAGGCAAATGATCATTGCTGTGGAGTTGATTCCCTAACTGTGAGGAGCCTGACCACCTCCACCAGATGGCAGTCCAGGTCACCTGGGTCCTCAGCCAGCCAGTCTATTTCCTCACTCTGCAACCACCTATGCAGTCAAATAGTTAGTCAATTTCTGATCCCTAAGTTCCTCTTGTCTCGTACAGTGAGGCAGATTCTGGTCCTAGCTCCCGATAAGTGATGGGTATTGAAGGTTCGGTGTATTTTGCTAAGACTTTATGGTATTAGAGAAAAGCAAAGCTAATGTTGTAGAGCTATCTGGGGTCCATTAAAATAGTAATTTTACTACAATTAATTCAGTGCTTGATTTTTCTAGTAATTGTATAATTAATACAGCTGAATTCAGCATAAGTTTTCCTGGAAATATTCAAAATCTTTTATGGAAGTTGCTTTTTATTCCCTTTCAACTGGTATGCAGTTCATGCTAGAAGAGTCAAGTAATAGAAAGGCCAGTTTATACTTGTGATTATGATTAAAATTAATATAGCTATGCTAATCCTTCTTGGAGTGATAGCTTCAGTTATGTATTCCTTGTTTCTTGTTGCACTTAATTTGTATGTACAGAATTTATTTAATTTTGCAGGTAATGGATCAGCAGAAGGTGGCCAAAGGAAATATTCTTCTTACTGCAACACCTTTTGTGCATGTTTTGAGTGGATCTCTCAAAGGGCTCTATTGTGATTACTGCTTAAAAAAGTATGTTCGAGGAAATGTTTCATGATAATTAGGGGTGTGAATGGTGCTCAAAGAGAATAGCTAATAGGGGTATAAATGGCAGTGTATAGATCTACTGATGGTTTTGGTCTTAAATATGACTTGTAGAAAGGTGGAATGCTTGAGTTTAATTAGGTCTAACAATTCTCTAATCACCTGTACTTTCTAATCGAATGTGTTTCTTATGCTACTTTATTCTGCATACTGTCATTTCTTTTTTTTATATGTTGATGTTTTTAGCCCCTAGTAGATGACTTAGTTTGAGTTCCCTTATTTTTTATACAACTAATTCTGGATTAGAAATGTCCTGTTAATTGTTTGCTATATGTTTCTTCATTTTGTTATTGCAAGATTGTGAAAGGAAATAACATGTTGGTGGGTATTTGGGGAGTTCAGTGATTTTACCTTGGGAACACTGGGGAAGTATTCTTTTCAACTTATTTATGACACATGTAACAGGAATTACTGAGAGGGCTCCTTGGCAGCTCCTTGTTACTAGCTACCTGGATAGCTCCACGCAATTTAATCCACACCAGGTCCTTGCGAGTCATTGTAAGCTTACCAAAGGGATTGTATATAGCATCTCCTGCAAAGAGCAAGAGACACTAGATCACCCTAATTAAGAACAGGCCACAGAAAGGTAGGCAAGTCAAAACAGATACTCAGCAAGGCAAACAAGCATAGAAAAGGAGACTGGAAACAGAGTGAACCACCTGTTTCTGAAGCAGTTCACTTATTAATTACACCTGCGTACTCTCAGGTGGCCATGTGTCTAGTGTGTGTCGATCCCCAGTTAAACAGCCTTGGTCATTTTGCCTGGTGTGATGTAGTTATATATTGTGGTTATGCTCCTCATTCAAGGTACAGCACTCTTCGAGTCCCAGTTTTTCAGATAACTGTTAGCCATTTTGGACATTTTGGACTGGGTCCAGTGCATGTCATTTGTTTGTGTACTCATTCTGTACTTTTGCTTCATGTGTATGTATATTTATTCCTCCCTTCTTGTATTGACTAACTTTCTATAAAAGAAGTGTATGATTATGATTAACTGTTCACCTCCAACTGCTTGTGCCTAAAGTGATGAATCCTAGATGTCTGCTGGTGTTTCCTCTGCCCAGCCAGGGTTGTCTTTCCTGATGAATTCAGGTGGATGTCCCTAAAAGGCCATAGTCCTGAGGAAGGAGCCTCACCCAAATAATGCATGGGTCTTTGCCTCCTCTGTGAGGTTTTAAAGCTTGTGGCAGTTGGGATATTCTTCCTTGAGGGTTGCACAGGGAGCGTGCATGTACTTTTTAAGATTCATCCTATTTTAAGTGGCATCCTATCAGGGGTGAGTGATCTTTCTTGGTGGCCAGCTCGGCCTTGGTTTCAGGTGCTGCTTGCTTGGTTTCCTAACCCAGGCCCCAGGAACATTCACCAAACACCAGATGCCAGTATTTGGAGAATGTTCCTGGGACTTGGTGCTCTTGTGTGGTTCTTGTGAGCTTTCCAGCTCTCTAGGCTGGGAGTCTTGTCTTTGTCCTGAGTCCTGTGTTGCTGCCTTTTGAGTTTCCATGTGTTTTCCTTCTCCAGACGTATTTAGCGTCAAGATGCCACATGGGGCTTACCCAGAAAACTGGCATGAAATGTAATGAAACACCAGTTTCTGGGTGTGCCCCAGTGGCTCCCTGATCCCCTCCCTCCCTTCTGGGATGTTGGGTAGAACTACATCTACCCTAGAACTGAGAGCTCAGATTCCAGCAGGCAATAAACTGCTACCCACCTCACCCCAAATAAGTCAAGGAGGTGAGGTGAACAACCTCGCACTAGTTCTGAGAGAATTCAATATTTTGTTTATATAGCAGGAGAAATTTCAGCCAATTTTGAGGCTTGAGGCTCAAGGCTCTTGAGGCATACTGGAGTGGAACGATATGGAAGAAAATGCAGAATAGAACTAGTGAAGAGCAGGGGTGCCATAGGCACAATCAGAGAACACTGTATAAACATCAGAGGTCCGCGGTTGTTCAACATCCTCCCAGCGAGCATAAGAAATATTGCCGGAACAACCGTTGACATCTTCAAGAGAAAACTAGGTAATTTTCTCCAAGGAGTGCCGGACCAACCAGGCTGTGGTGGATATGTGGGCCTGCGGCCACTGCAAGCAACAGCCTGGTGGACCAAACTCTCACAAGTTAAGCCTAGCCTCGGGCCGGGCTTGGGGAGTAGAACTACTCCCAGATCCCCATCAACCAAATATCAACCAGGTAACCAGGTCTCTCATGAATCCAGCAATAGTTTGTTTTGCCTCACTGGCTTTCTGGTTGTCTTCCCCGGTGAGGTGGTGAAAATAAATGTCACGGATCCCTGCACATCTGTAAAGGGGGCCAGGGTTTTGGCTCTGGTTTCCAGTAGAACTGAACAGTTTATGTGATCCTGATGGTGGGAACTATCTCAGTATATATCTTCAAGGAGCCACTTCGGCACACCCAGAAATTGGCGTTTCATTATATTCAACACTGATTTTTAGGGGGACATTCAATATGTAAGGTGACTAAATACTATGCATGTGCCACGTCCCTTGGTTGTAAGTTCATTTTTTATCTAGTTTTTATGAAATGATTGCTCTCTAAATATTCATTCTGGCTTAGCACTTTCTCCTCATAATTACTTGACCTTTGAAGTACAATATTGCTTTGAAGTTTAACTTAATTCACTAATCTCTTCATGCTTTGTGAGGTGTTTCCTAGCTTATATAAAACAAATTATATCATTGTTTTAATTCAAATTTATCATATCCTTTTGTATGTTGTACTATTAAATGTTAACTTGTGTAATGCAACATGGTGCTCTTGGGCTTATAATTTAATGTTGGCTCGTGTAGTTTCACAGCATCATTGTACATTGTGAAAGACTATAGGAACTGGGCTCTTTATAGTGTGCTAAAAAATAATAATACAATAAAACACGTATTGTGTACATAAACTTAATAAGTGTAAATTAAAAAGAGAATTGGGTAAATGTGGTTCCAGCATAGAAATAAAGTTGTTGGTTTATGGCTAGGTTGTTGTATGACATAATAGATGAGAGTTTGGCAGTGGGTTTTAAGTGTAGGTGGAAAACCTGATAGAGTTCAGATAGTAGCTTTCTCGCGTAGTCCAGTAGGACATCTGCAGTCTACTGTTATTTTTCTTTATACTAAACATTTCCTCATAAATACTCTACTGTTCTCTATCAATGTTATTACAGTACTTCTGTACATTTTCGTAATGCTATGTTATCTGCTTCAGGAAACAGGAAAATCTACAGCGCTGCTCTGGGTGTAAGGCAGAATGTTATTGCAACAAAGACTGTCAGAGGGGCTCCTGGGATATTCATCGATTTGAGTGTAAAAATCTTCAGCGTATATATCCCCTTATTCCTCCGGATACTGCAAAGCTTATTGCTAAGGTTATATTTAGACTTAAGGTAACTATAAAAGTAGAACCATTACAGTATTTTGCAAAATAATAATAACAATAATATTGACAGGCCTATGAAGAGCACTTGCACGTAAATATTTAGAGATTTCCTCTTAAACTTTTGTTGATGTTTAATTTAACAAAGGTTTAACTCAAAGATTATCTAATTTGTAATTAATATTCCATTATAGGCAGCCTGTATTTTGTGTGCAATGGGATTTGGAAACTGCACATTGTGATTTAATTTTATACAAAGTTTAGAAAATAGTTGATTATTTTTATTTACATTGGATTGGGTGCAGATTATTGGATGAGCCTCATCATTGGTTGTCAGGTTCATAAGCTCACTGCACTTTCTGTGTTTTATGAGCTGTTTGGATTGCAGGCACATCTGCATAATCCAGATTATGTTGTTCTGGACCCGACTTAGATTTCCATGAAATCTGGGTTTCCAGAGATTTGACCTTTTTTGGGCTATTATTCCACAAATTTTCTGAATTTTTCTTGAAGGAAGTGATGCTATAAATGTTAATGCATATTTTCATGCACAAATAATATATAAATAATGATTTTACATAACTATAAATAATCAGCACACAGAGAGTAATCACACTAACTTGATGTATCAATGAGAAATTCCATAGGAACCATGATGAGGATTTGAACTTATGCGGTGGGTGTTCCCATGCACATGCCCTAGTCAACTAGGCCACGTTATGGCCACGACCATGTCGCAGCCTAGTTGACTAGGGTGTGTGTGCGGGAACACCCTCCGCATTGGTTCGAATCCTCATCACAGCTCCTACGGTTTTTCTCACTACTGTATAAAAATAATTATGTATGATAAACTATTTGCTCTATTACAGTTTTGTAGCACAGGCTGGTCTTCATAACATAAGAGGCAGAAAAATGCATTTACAGCATTATGACATGCAAACTATTAAATTTCTGCAGTCACCCTGAGCCAGCCTTTAAGTCCTCAATAACTATGCTCATTGTACTATTCTCAGTTACAAACTGATTTGTAATCAGAATTTTGATTTGTATGGGTTGAGCTGTACACAGATTTCTTTCAGTGCAATTACCACACAAAATGAGGGCTGCCTTTATATCCATATGTATCTTCCCAGAATCTAGTGTATTGTGTACTGCTTATTACAGTACTTAAGATTATATCAAGACTTGCCATTTTCAAGTTACACACTTGACTGCTCCCTAAGGCAAAGCCCCTTTTAGTCCATTTGGAAAGGACTCATGCAGTCATCAAGAGGAAAAATCCTTCATGCAAACTGCATATATCGCAAAGAAGAAGAAAAAGAAGGAAGAAAGAGCAGGGCCAATATTCTGCGCCAATGCAATAGGGATTTTTCATGGGTCCCTGTTGGATCATACTGTTGCTAGGGAGGTTGTGGAAACATTCTGATTCCAGGCCAGATTGATCTTTAGGAGGTTCATTTGTAATTACTCAATTGTTATTTTACCAGCATTAATAAATTCAATTAAGTTTTAATATTACCTAAGCAAATAATAACAATATGTTCACTGTAAAATTTTAACTTCTTATTATACCTAAAACAAACTTTAATGATACAGGGTATGTCATGCAATTCCATCTCTTATGGCTGCCTTGACAATGAATGTTTCTGCAGGTAACCATACAGTTATACAATTATGACTATTCAGGATTGCCCTTAAATAACTTACTTGCTGATGAATTAAATCTATCAGTGGGTCCATCAAGGTTGTGTTGTGTTCCCCTTGTATTGCACTGCCCATTTGTTGTGCAATTAGTATTGCAGTACTGTATATATATTATTTTGTTTTCTCTCTTTCTTTGGGATAATTAAATTTGCAGTTCCTTAATTTTCTTGTTTTTCTCCCTCCTGTATCTTGATTTTAATGAAAAGTAAAGACAGTCAACAATATAGGTGATAAATACAGATAATTTTTTATTTTAATGCAGACTGGGGGTGACAGGGTAGAAGAGAAAGTTACGGAAAGGACGAGAAGAAAATTTAAGGATCTAATGAACCGTAAGAACTATACTTTGCATTTTAGTTAATGATTAGTTTGGTAATGACCACTGGTTCTACTGTATTATGAATATATATCTTGTAGCATTCTCAAAGGAGAATAGTACAGTATTGTACACATATATATAACAAAATAAAAAGTCTCTCTATGCCATGCATTTCTATCCTACATTAGGTTTAAAATTCTAATTGAACTAGTGAAGAGAGAGTACACTGTTGTAAGTTTTATTTACTTGCATACTGAGCCAGTTACAGAAGGACAAAAGAATTGTAAGAGCTCTTGCTTTTATTCATAAAAGTTCATATTCCTATACAGTACTGTACAAATCTTTGGTGCAGATCATGTGAAAATTAGAATTTATATGTAATTGGGACATTTGACCAGTATTTCTTGTAATATTTTATTTTGGCCTTCTCAATTTTTGTTCAGATTACACCGATTTAAAGACTGATAAAAAGCGTCAAGAGCACCTGACTTCTCTTGTGGTCGTCCTGGGCAAGTATATTGGAGCAGAAAATCTTCCCAATGAAGTTGATCTTCAGGGCATCTATGGCAGGGTAGGCTACAGTGTCCTTCCACACCTTCACATGGTCTCTATTTGACATTTGTTAATCAAGTATATTTGACAATTTAAACTATTGCTCTAATGCATGCAAGATTTTTACCTATTTATAATATTCTCTTGACTTATAAGAGGGTCTGTTATAAGTCTAGTCACTCTGAGCTTAAATTTTGGAGCCAACTTCTGACTTATAGGCTGGTTGACTGTAATTCATGGACCTACTGTAAAATCTATACAACTTGAGTTTGTCAGAATATATTCAAAATCAAAATACTGTACTGTACTGTATTTCATCGTGTTTTCATTATTTAAAGATCAATTTTTGTTTAAATGTTTTGAATGTACAGTACTACCATGCTGCTAATTATCTTTATTAACTTTATTTTATAATCATATATCTTTTTTTATTGACTGATAAATAATAAAATTATGTATTTCAGATCTGTGTTAATAGTTTCAGTATTACTGACCCCGACTTGAACACAGTTGGGACTGGTGTGTACCTGGCAGCTTCGGTATTTGATCATTCCTGTCAACCAAATGCCTATGTTACTTTTGAGGGCACGCGCCTTACATGCCGCTCATTGGTTGACATGCCATGTCTTGATTTTGCTAAGGTTAGTTGGAAGTAATAGAACTTCTCTGTCCATCTTTATACAATGTGTTCTCACTTGAACGAACTATATGGAGGCGAGGCTGATTCATTGACAAGGGATTTCGTTCAACCCTTCATACCCTTGGCAACCCCCCACTCCCCTCCCTGAAAAAAAGTCAATTTGCTTATATCTGTTATGTTTATATAGGTTTGTGGTTTACCTTGCCAGGAGTGTAGTGAAATATCTTTATAATACTGTAACCAAGAAGCACATTTAGGTAAATGTTAATCCATCATAAGCCATCTTTTGTTATGAGTTTTAAGCAAAACTCATTTATTTACTTTATTTCATGTTTTTTCTTTGTGTTTTTTGAAAAGAAACGCGTTCTCTGCTTTTTGTTGGAGTCCTTTGGTGATGGATACTTCATTTGACTAGCTCGGGATGCAACATGCCTTCTGTCCTGTTACTACTGTGCAATATTATTTGTGTGCTACTTATGCTTCCTGAGTTGTAGCTCTCTCTTTGTCACTCCTGTTTCCTTGGTGCCCTGTACCAAGGCCAGGCTCTCTCATGTTATTCATTGGGTAGTTTGGTTTAGCCAGTCTGGTATGTATCCACATACACATAATGTGTGTGTACACAATTAACGCTTGTCTTTTCTTTTTCAGATTAGAATAAGTTATATTGATGTCATGAATTCTACTATGGACCGCAAGAATGAATTGCACAGACGATACTATTTCTGGTGTGACTGTAAATTTTGTCATGATCCTGAGCGAGACAGACTGATGTCATCTATCAATTGTGGTTAGTGCCAAGATTTATTTCCTTTGCTATAGTTCATTTTTGTTTGAATTTTAAGTCTTTTCTGGGAAGGCCCTTTTAGTAGCTCCTTGGAGCTTACATGTTGGTACTCCATAGCCAAGCCTTAGAAATTGTACCAAGTTTCTGAGATGCATGATGACCTTCTTGGAATAATGATCAGAACCTGGCTGTCTTCTTATTTAAAAAAGGTTGAACTGTATGTACACCAATGAAATTTAAGATGCAGTTGTATAAGCAAAGTAATAAAAACACAATTGAAATTCATATTTAGCAGTATAATCGGCACAATGAAAGTAGAAGATACTGATTACTTTTTCATGACCTTGGCAAACGTCCAAATGCATATACTGTATCTGATATTGTTAATACAACAAACTCCGCAAACTTTGAAACGGGAATACACAATATGCACTCAGCTCACGGCTCAGATGGAAGTGCAAAATATGACCGTGATGGGCACTCAGTATAATATAGAGAAAAACTCTGGAACTATAGAAAAGGCCCCCACTACACAAGGAAGGTTGTAAAACATTAGCAAAAAATTACAAAACAGTTACCCTAACATTCCACATCATCAAGGTTTTGGAAAGGTTGCATAGAAGACAGCTTACCAATTCTATGAAAAAGAATGAACTATGCAACATGGGTCCACATGCCTTTAGAACATGACAAAATTATAGGGTATTAAAATTTAAGTATGTGGGAAGAGGGAGTCAACTGATGGAACTTTAGCATATGAAACACCTCATTAGAAACCACAAATTCACCATGATCCACCAAAGTAACCCAAGCAATAAGACCTTGATATCACTTCAAGATCATATATATGTGTAACAGTGCATTAAATAATTTTTGAGTGTTTTAATTTTATTTGTATTTTTGATGCTGTGTTTTCATTCTTCATTCAGATATTTTGGGAGGGCTGTGGGCTTTTACCTCTTCAAAACCATAACCTGTTTCTTGAGTCCTCTCAATGTTGATCTAAGTAGAAGCAGGTTGGTGCATGTATTGATATACTAGTAATTACAGTATTTACCCTTTTTCTTTGTCTTTTTCAGGAAATGCTTCTTGCACAGCCCCTGTACTCATTGATGAGGATGATGATATTGATGCACCAATTGGTGCATGCACCGAGTGTGGCTATAACAACTTGAGCACTGAAACAAGAAGGAAGTATTGCAGCATTGCCAATCATTGTCGAGAGCAATTGGAAACAATGAAAGATAAATATTGTATCCTTTTCGTAAAATATGCTTTTTAGTAAAGTGTATGTAGAAATGCAAAAGTTACAAAATAGTTACAAGGCTTAAAGAAACATTATCAATAATAAGTAATTATTTTATACTTTTATTGGATATGAGAATGTGTCTCACAAAGTGACCAGCAATATAAGTTTAACAATGGTGATGAAAGTAACCCTCTATGTAAACCACAACCAAAGTCAAACCATCAAGAAAAAAGGGCATGTCAGCCAGCCAGGACAAAGCAGGGACCACATGATGCAGTCAACACAGAAAAAGAGGTTCAAATCTCATGTGAGGTACTGAAACAGGCCAGAAAGGGCACTGATGTAGTGCTGTGGGGCAAGAGGTTGGGGCAACCCCATAAGCAAGGTTGAAATGTCGAATGGTACACAGAACCAATCAATGGAGGAGGGCTACTGAGTAAAGAAATGCACAACACAACGGTGAATAAGAAAAAGCAGGTCCCAGAAGATAAAAAAAACTTCAAGAAGAACAGCTTGGAAAAGAGCACAAAGCACCCATGGGCTCATCTCAATTCCAGAAGCCAGCCATGACAACCCAGGGGCAGAGCCATTTTACCATGCTTAATGCTAAGGATAGAAGGTGACATCCTATGGAGAGGGAAAGGAGGAAATAAGCACTTGGGAAGCACCCACACCTCCGGTGGGAAAAGGCGGCTCAACTGCCTCCGTTGTCAAATCCATGGGGCCAACACCTCCCACCTCCCCGTGACCCCCCTTCCCCCTGGAGCTGACAAAGCTACACTCTCAGTGAGAAAATACCCACCCGGACTTCAAAACCTGCAGATACACTAGAGATAGGGTCAGACCAAATACAAAGTGAACCACTCCCACACAATGGGGTCTTCTCTGGGGCATCCAAATGATCACCACGCTGATGACCCGAAAATGGGAAAGCCAGACCCTTACCCTCATCGAGCCTTGGCCCCAGGCCGAGCCCGGAGAGTAGAAGAACTCCCAAATCCTCTCCAGGTATGCTAGACCCATAAAGTGGCAGCTGCCTCGTAAGCCTCAAAAAGAGAGCAGCTGAAAAAGAATGGAAACTGAACGTGTACAAAGGGCAGGAATCCAGGCTGAAGGTGGCATAGACCCTACAGGCAGCTAGGCAGAGGCAGAGAATGACTGTTGGCCTGTAGCAGGACTGACGAGCACCCTACAAACTCATACGTGGCGAATGTGGATTTTAGGTAGAGATAAAAATGAGCCATGGCATAGCCTGCTGGGAAACTACTAAGGTTTGAAGTTCTAGACTACTAGGGCTCTGGTCTCCTGTAGGCCAAACTTCTGCAGCTGATGTGACCTACTAGATAGGAGCAATCTCAGTGGAATAGCTTCAGGAAGCCATCAAAAAGCTCCTCCAGAAATAATATATTAGCCTCACCCTAGTTAAACTTAAAAAGAAACTCACTTTGTGGGATGCACACATTATTCTAATATCCAATAAATTCATCAAATTATTATTTATTAATGAGAACATTTCTTTAGTCCCTGTGTCTTCGTTTTGTGGTTATTCCTGGCATATAGGGAAAATAGGGTAGTAGTGATGATTATGATGATAATGTATTATTTCTTTATAGGTGGTTATTTCCATCATAATGACAACTAATACCCTGTATTCCCTATATGCTAAGAATAAGCATAAAAGTACTATAGAAAAATAGGGTTATATATAGAATAATATGGAATCCTGTATACTTACAAGCACTACATAAAGCTACTGTAGTGTTATTACACAGCAGTGTGGTGTGGATATGTGGGCCTGCAGGCCACTCCAAGCAACAGCCTGGTGGACCAAGCTCTCTCAAGTCAAGCCTGGCCTTAGGCCGGGCTTGGGGAGAAGAACAACTCCCAGAACCCCCATCAAGCATTAATATACTGTATTCCTAACAGTACTGATACAAAAATATGTTTTCATTTATCATTGCCTCATAAGTGTGTGTAATCTAGTCTTCCTTTCTTTCCTCATTACCATAGAATTTAATTTGTTCCAATATTAATTTCAAATACTTTCTCTTGTGCTGTACATGGATTTTTCAAAGGTGTTCGATGCAGCTTCCTTCAAGATATTGGCTTTAACACTTTCGCACACAGCGCATGAGCGCCGCAGCCTTCCCAAAATGCTACCGACATTTAGGGCGAGCGTGCAGCAACACTGAAATGTGTATACTTATTTCAGTTTTTTCACCTTAATTCTCATGCTATGTCATTCCTTTTGGTATCATTGTGTTCACAATAGAATTCCCTATGGGGGTATATGCATATAAGGTCCAAAAGCCTGGCATGACCCTCCACAGCAAAGCCGAAAGTCGGCCGAACGTTATCTTGAGATGATTTCGGGGCTTTTAGTGTCCCCGCGGCCCGGTCCTCGACCAGGCCTCCACCCCCAGGAAGCAGCCCGTGACAGCTGACTAACACCCAGGTTCCTATTTTACTGCTAGGTAACAGGGGCATAGGGTGAAAGAAAATTTGCCCATTGCTTCTCGCCGGCGCCTGGGATCGAACCCAGGACCACAGGATCACAAGTCCAGTGTGCTGTCCGCTCGGCCGACCGGCCGTTACCCGTGAGCGTGCAAAAGCAGTAAAATGTGTATACTCATTTCAGTTTTCTCACCTTAATTCTCGTGCTATGTCGTTCCTCTTGGTATCAATGTGTTCGCAATAGAATTCCCTAGAGATGTATGCATATAAGGTCCAAATGCCTTAAGTCGACCAAACGTTACCCGTGAGCAAGCACCAATTAGCACACCCGCAACCTAATGTGTATATTAGGTTGCAGAAAATCCATTTTTCTATCTTCTCAATGTGTATCACATGTTCCATAACCTCCATCAAGGTAGGAAATGGAATGGTGGCGGCATTCATAACCCAAATTGTCAAGTTATATACTTCTCTTTGATCAGAGATACTGTATGTGAATTAATTTTATCAATATGTAATTATTTTATATATTAGTAAATGTAGAATTGTACCTTAACCATAAAATAGATCTTGATGTATGTAGAAGAGCATTAGAGATGCAAGGAAATCTATTTTACAAGCTGAATTTACTATGTGTTAAGCTACAGGATGCTGCTTTTGAAGCTGCAATTGGTGTTGAAAATTGGAGTTCTGCACTGGAGTATGGCATTAAAAATATTGAGGGTGTGAAGTAAGTTGTTGCAAGCATTAAACTAAATACATTCATTCATTCCATTCATTTATTCAATTCAATTAAATTCATCTGTCTCGTCTTGTTGCATTGCATGCATGCACGCATTGATGCATGCATACATTAATGCATCCACACATGCATACATTGATGCATGCACACACTCTCAAGCTCCCTCCTTCACTCGAAGGTCTCAAGGATGAGTTTTGTAATTTAAACGTAAGTATTTTCCAGAAAGGTAAGGAAATTACCAGCTTGACAGGGTAATGAGACAGGAGGCACAAATCAAGGAACTAGGGGAAGAAAAAGTGATTTTGAGAGTGAAGAGGGGTGAATTTGATGCAATTAACAGAAAAATAGGCTCATATTGTGAACAACTCAGAGTAACCTTACAGGCTAGGGCAAACATGATTAGTGTTTGTTTGGTGGTGGATAAAGAATTCTCAAGTGTCCCTTCCTCAATTTATGTAGCAGGGCCATTACCAAAAGTCTCAATCACAGTGAGGGACAGAACCTAGTGTGTTTTGTGGTCTGGGTAGACCATACGGTTACTATACATGGTTTGAGGAGCACCCAACAGTTAACTCGGAAAGAAGCATTTCAATACAGCATTTTCAACTGTATATTTACATATAATCCTCTTTCCCAATTATAGTATAATAGTATTATATTTAAATGTTGGAATTTATTGTGAGCATGGTAATTTGATGTATGTTTAGGCTTTTCTTCTTTTACAAATTCCATATA
Source organism: Procambarus clarkii (assembly GCF_040958095.1). Classification (NCBI taxonomy): domain Eukaryota; kingdom Metazoa; phylum Arthropoda; class Malacostraca; order Decapoda; family Cambaridae; genus Procambarus; species Procambarus clarkii. The sequence continues at coordinate 13,426,563 of NC_091197.1, read as the reverse complement.
TCTAAAACATTATTATACTAAGTGTGAGACTGAGTAGATGTTTATATTATACATTACTTTCTTAACCATTTAGCTAGTTCTGCTAACATTTAAAAGTCTAACTCTGCTTGGAACTCGTGAAAATATAGTAATTAACATTTGACATAAATTCCAGATTTTATTATGGAGAAAATCATCCAAACATTGGTCTTATCCTTCTGAAATTGGGCAAGATTTGTAACCACGAGCAAAAATTAGAGGATGCAATACGCTACTTCAGAGAAGCAGAGCCCATAATTCGAATAAGCCATGGAACAGCACATCCAACGTACAAAGAATTAATGTGTCTGACACAACAGGCACACGAGGAGCGAGAGTTTCTTTCACGGAAGAAGAAGCGTATAAATAACATTTCTGTGGTGAGCTGAGTGTGTGTTCTTTATTGTATGTTAACTCCATCCTAACAAGAACTTAATAAATAGTTGCAGTTAACCTTCTTTTATTAAGTACATTGGAATATTATTTTTTTGTTGTGGTTAATGCAAAGTTACTGTAATAAGCTTTTATATTTACAACTGCATGCAAGCGTTTAATCTGCGCCAATCTATTAATAGTACATACTCTAATAATAATAATAATAATGATAGATAATTATTAATTATCTATCTTGACAATGTCCCCTTACCAACCCCACCTCCCATGAATACTATCTAGTCGTTACAGGGCTTGAGGCTTGTGCAAGCTGATAATCCAGAGGGCAGTTATGTGTGGCTTATGAATCCCCCTTCAAGTCGAAGGCTAACAGGCAGTCAAGTGTAATTTAGGGTCTCTATTTTGGCCTTCAGGTAGGAGCCAGATGATGTATATCCCACCCCTTCCTCTCCTCACCTGGAATATGGAATGGGTGACAATAGTTTACTTTGTAGAGAGACTTCAGAACCTCAACTCAGCAGGACTGCCACAGTACTACAGGTGATACTCAGTTGATATCTCCACTTCATAAAGAAAGGAGCTGGGAAAATTTTAACTAGTTGAACTGACATCACATGTCATTAAAAATGTTTAGAGATTGCCATGAAGCCAAATTAAAACTTTTATGGAAAAGAATGAAATATAATTCAGATCAATATGTCTTTAGAACAAGATATTTTCTTTTATTAATAATTCATCGTGATGAAAATCATAAGAAGCATTAAAAGTAAACCAAAATGTAGATGTTATAATTACAGATTTTGCAAAATCATTTAATAAAGGTCCAGAAGTGATAGCTCATAAAATGAAGGATAAGGGAATAACAGGTAAAGTAGGGAGTTGGATTTACAATAAACTAGCAAACTGATTACAGTGTGACAGTAAATAAAATAAAATTCAGATTGAGTAAGGTGCATAGCTAATTCCTCACAAGGCACTGTTATTATTTGTAATCTTCTTTGAAGTAACGGTATAGATAAGAAATAACATAGTTTCATAGAAATAACAGTTATTTCGAAATTGTACTCAGGGGTCATATCGCATTTACAATGAATAAGTAATTATCAAAAGAAGGCACCAAACCGGAAAGGCTATGTAGCACCATCAAATGTGCAGAATAATCAGAGGGCGCTAAATATCACCAAGGATGCCAATACGAGAACAGAAACGCATAAGGCGAACGACATCAAAGGTATCTGATTCACCAAGAATTTTATCGAGGGACAAGTGACCGCGAGGGACGGTCGGAGAGCAAGACACATGCTCGTCCTGGAAGTCAGGACATTTAACAAGGATATGCACGACTGTAAGAGGGACAATATAAATTGTTATATAAACTGGAAATAATTAGTTGACTTGTTTAAAATCTTGTAGCAATTATAAATTAGAATAATCAATTCTTGTTTTAAGACATAAAGTATTTATTTTCAAGGCTCTAAAGAAAAACTTAAGCATCTAGACCTTTTACCATCTACTGTATTATATTTATGTACATGCTTCGGAAACCGACCAGTGACTTAAGTTTTGATGGACTCTATGATTACCATGCCACTCATTCTCATGCGCAGGCATCTAACCATACCACTGATTCTCATGCCTCTAACCATGCCACTCATTCTCAGGCCACTAATCATGCCACTCATTATCAGGCCTCTAACCATGCTACTCATTATCAGGCCTCTAACCAGGCGTCTCTCTTCTGCACTATGCCAACCCGAGACGATAATAAGTAGAGTCTGCACTGGGTTGCATTATTCACTCTCCGGTTCCAATTCTGTCAATACTGCTCTTAACTCTTTGTCCTTTTATGGGATAATTGTCAACTTGATCATTTACTGACGACATCAGCTTACAGTTTCGACCTTACTGGCCACAGATATTGATGCCAATATCCTCCCTATCTTGTACCATCAACAAGAAACCCACTGTTATTGTTAAAACTGTGTTCATAATCCTTGTCTAGATATCCTTATAAAGAAATAAAGATTACTAAATATAGGTCTAAAGTGCAAACATCCAGAAAGAAATATTCAGACAGGTACTTGTGCCTAAATTTCATAATCATTTGTATTCAGACATGAAGAGGAAGGGAACTATCAGGGGAAAGTGCTAAGCCATTATGACTATATAGCACTGGGAATTAGGGGTCAGGATAAGGATTTGGGATGAGACGGGGAAAGGAATGGTGCCCAACCACTTGGACGGTCGGGAATTGAACGCCGACCTGCATGAAGCGAGACCGTCGCTCTGCCGTCCAGCCCAGGTGAGTTGCATCAACATTTGTGTTTCAAGTAACATGGATCTAAGAAATGGGCTGGGAGAGTAAAAGATGTAGCTAATAAAGGTTTATTTACATAAAGCTACAAGATAAGAGAATTTATGGAAAGATAAAAAAAGCTATTACATTGTATCTGGATTTTTACGAGTTATGAGAGGTTTAAATGGTAGAGATCTATAATGAGAATGTATTGGTAAATAATTTAAATAGTAAATAAAATAGTTTGCAACTACCAGACCACATATCATTAACTTCACATATTCAGAAGTTTACATATTTATATCAATGAACTGTTACAAGCTCTTATTACATACTGACGAATTTCTCTAAAAAACAAAGTACTTCACCAGAATTTGTGTCTTAGATTTGCAGAACCACTTGTGGCTAAAGGATGTCATCAGAAGCTATGCTGGAACTGCCTGCCTGATGGAGTGTCTCTTGTCAGTAGTTGCTTGGTCCTCCTGGAGTGTTTCTTTCAGCTTCTATATTGTTTAAAGTCTTTTTCTGGGAGGGCCCCTCTCAGTAGCTTCCTGTAACTTAAGTGCTGATCTAGTCGAGCTTTAGGTCGATGCATCAGGCCTCTGAAACACTTCCTTACCTACTAGGAGACAGGATCAAAATCTGGCTCCAGCCAATGGGAGCTTAGGGATAAGAGATCAACCCGAAACTGAGAGTTCCTTCTTGGTCTTCTGAGGTGTTTGTTGTTTTTTTCTGGCTAGGGCCTTGGGCATCTGCTTCTAGGCCTTGGCCCATTATCTGTGATTGTCCTGCTGGGGATTTCTGGCCCTTGAATCTGGAGGCCGATTACTGGGGCTCTGGGTTTTGGGTCCTTTTCTTTATCTTCTCCCTGTTGGTTTATTGGCATCCCTCTGGGAATTTTTGTTTTTATTTCTTCTGTCCAGTGGGTTATCTTCATCTCGTTGCTCTGAGTGTCCTTTTTTTGTGCTAGGCTGATGCTTGGGCTTGAGGCTTTATTTTCGGTAGTCCACCTGGAAATTGGTCTTGGGTTCTGAATAAGGGGTCCCCTCAGACTCATCATGCTTGTTGCATATTGTCTTTTGGCATGGTGGTGGTGTTCCTCTACTCTGGGCCTTCACCTTCTGCCTTCTCCCTTCTTCTCTTTCAGAATTGCTGGCCTCTTCTGTAACCATTGTGAGATTGGTTACAGGAAGTCACTGAGGGGGCTTGCCAAGAAATCATGCATTGTATATTATGAAATTCACTTTTCTTGAGGGCCCTAAGTAGCATCCTATTGTAGTCAGTATTTCCTTCTTTGTGTGGACAGTCTGCTAGTGAGGGGACAGGCTGGCTGGACCCTCAGGTGACCTGGCACATCCCAATTAGGGTGTTAACCTAGTGGCAGTGATAGCTTGCTTTCTTATTAATGCAGCTGGTACTTAATTTTATTCAAGCAGGTGCTTTTTTTTGTTCTGCTTATGCTTTCTGATAGGTTTATTCTCCATTTTGTGGTGATATCTTATCCCCAAACTTCCATTGCCTTGTAGAGTGTCACATTCTGGTGCTGGCTCCTGGTAGGCAAGGGTGAGTTTCAAAGGCCTAGTGTGTCTCTCTAAAGCTTTGTTGGTCCAGCACTTAGCTACAGGGACCTACTGGGAGCCCACCAAAAGGTTGTTCATTACATTCAATGTTTAATTTTTCTTTCAGAAATACATTAATTTATATACTGTGCCATGATTATTGCATTTTAAACAATTTGCATTGTAAAAATATTAGGCATTGAGCAGTATTATAAAATACATTGTTATATGCAAACTGTTTCAATACTGTTATTTATTAGATTTGTCAGAAATAGAATCTTAATAAATTAAATGATTGGTTTGTTTTGTCCTTAAATTAATGTTTTGCATTGCTTTACTTATTACAGGCCAGCACCAAGAGTGCTGAGTGGACATTTTAAATTTATTTACTCACTTAATGAGGTCTTGTGTAATCAAGAAGTTCAGGGCAAGTCCCTGTTCAGGCCACTAGACAGATGGTAGCCTTCAGGTAGGTAAATTTGCCAGTCATCTGACCAATTGTAGAGTTGATGTAGATCTTTCTGTAGGGCCTCAATATGCTTGTTTCAAACTCAACAAGCCACAATGTAGGACCGAAAACAGGAGATTCTTTTTCACCCACCCATGGAACTGCCTACCCGCCGAAGTCGTAAATACCAAAACTGTTTTAAAATATACCTGGAATAGATCATCAAGGCAAACGGTGACAAGCTGCCGGCTTCCTGTCGTCGTCGAGATCACCCCGCCCCCCTCTGGTAAATTTGGTAAACCCTAGGCTTATATCTGTGCATAGGGCTCATTCACTGCAAATTACCTCAAACCCATCATCACCCAGCAAAAATCTGTTATCAAAACTGTAAAATGTACATGTACAAAATTATTTATAACTATTTACATGTACAAACCTTATTTCTAAATGCTATTTCTAATCTGAAACTCTTCCTTGATAGATGTAATAGAACACATGAGTACCTCACCAGAAATAAATATCTGATATTCCTATAGTCAGAATAAATCTGTGCAAACACTCCATGCAAATAAAAGAACCCATCCTATGGAACTCACTCCCTAATGAATTACACATTTGTCCAACCTATGCCTTATTTAAAAGTAAAACCACAAAATTTATAATTTCATCCTTATAGTTTCCTACCTTGTTCTCCAAACTTACACTGTATCTTGCGCTACCCAATTTTAGTACAGTACTTTGGACATGCAACTAAAGCAGTATGGTCAATGCTATAAATTTATACTGTAGTTGTGGAAAATGCTAGAGGGACTGGTTCCAAATGTGAACACGGAGATTACATCACATGAAATTAGTAGACATTGCAGGATGTGCAAAGTAGTCCCATTGAAAAGCAGAGGTGCAATAGGTACGTTGTGGGAGAACTCCATCAACATAAAGGGCTCAAGACTTTTCAACACTCTCCTGCTACACATACAGAGAATAACTGGCCGGCCTCTCGCAGTGTTCAAGAGAGAACTCTACAAACACCCCCAAAGAATACAATTCATACGTCAGGCTGCGAGCAGCTGTGTCCGACAGCCTGGTTGACCACCAAATGGGAGGCCTGATCGGAGACCGGGCCTCGAGTCCTTTGATCCCCAGAACCTCCACAAGGTAGGTAGGTAGTTAATATGTTGAACTCAAATTCTGCGACAATGTACCTATTAATACTTTTATTTTTATCAGTAAGATTAAGGACGTGCCCGAAACGCTATATGCTTGTTAGTGGCTTTGTAAGAATGTAACGCTCTAACACCGATGTTATGTACTCAAACAACTATGTATCTTTTTGTGTATAAATAAACAAAAAATAGATGAAAAGAAGCATCAAGTGAAGGAAAACATTATCTAAACGCTTCTTTCAGCAAGTATTAAGGTGTGAGTGGGAAAGAAATACGAAGAGTATAAAGTGTGGGTAGAGAAGGAAGCACTAGAGCAAGTATAAGATGTGAATGGGGGATACAAGCGTAGGTCAAGTATAAGATGTGGTTTCAATATAGGCTCGTTTTAGGAAACCGGGCACTTATAAGGTGTGGTTGAGAAAGTATGAAGACGACAAGTGTAAGGTGTGGCTGACCGAGGTTGTGAGCACTAGACGTCTGGGAAACTGGAACACAATTCATCAGATGTATGGTTTATGGTTGTCACCGCCAGAGGTCTCTGGCTGTATACTTAAGAGGGCACTTCAGCGGTCATGAAGAAGCGCCTCAGTGCCCTCCCAGCTGTCATGGAGGGTGCACGTCAGTCGACTTTTTCATCAAGTGAACTTGGACAGTTGCCCATGCCGTGTTGGTGACGATGATATTACTGGATTATTATACTACTCGAGTGACTACTCAACCAATAGTGGTGACGAATTAACTTCAATGTCTGAGGGTGTGGAAATACCTAGCAACAACAGATGAAGTGAGGGTGTAAAGGGAGCAGATGACATCTGTGGGTGCAGACGACCATATACCCAACTTCCAAGTCTGCTTTGTTAATTTTTTCGGGATTCCCCGACAACTTTTTATAATAGATCACGACCAGCAGATGGTTTTTGTGGGCTACCACGTCATGCGAGGCTTTAACTTTGAAGCAATATTAAGGATGTGCGCGGCAACACGAGCGGCCCTCGTGAACCTCAATCCACTCTTCTGTTTCCACCTGCAAAGGGTCGTTTTAAATGGAAATGAATCCGAGTGATGTAGTGAGTTGAGTACCGCAAGGCTCCATCTTGGGACCAGCTCTATTTATCATATATAATTGATGACATAGATGAGAATATTGCAAACTACGTCATCAAATTTGTGCATGAGATTTACGATTAGTGATAAAGTAGAAAGTGAAAATTGTACCGAGGCCTTTCAAAGGGACCTGCATGAACTTCACAAATGGTTGAAAGACTGGCAAATTATTTGTATTATTGAAAAAGTGCAAGAACTATGTATTATTATGCCCCATATACAACCACAACTACTAAATCAATAATACTGCAGCAGATTGATGAAGAAATGGATCTTGGAGTCAGAATCCAACAGTCATTGAAAGAAGTTGCACAAGTGGAAGATGCAGTAAAACATTCCAACCAAACTCAAGGAATAGTGAAACGAACCTTTTACTTCAAGGAAAAGTTTTATTTTTAATTGGTGCGCTCCTATCACGACTACTGTATCCTAGCACGGGGACCTTATCTTATGACATATCTAATTTGAAAATTCAACACGTGACAATCATCATTCTAGAACTAAGTCGACTCTCATATCAGGAACGCTTGAGTGCCACTTGGAAGACATTCTTGAGGCTATGTGCATATGAATATTAATGTCACAAAAAAGCACCATAATCTCTGCTGTTTCCTTGATTAACCTTTAATGGTCGTACTATAAACAAAGTGTAGTGTCGTTAATTTGTTTATTGTTTAAAAAACAAACATTATAACTATGCATTATTTACAAAAGTGTATACCGTCTTAAATTGTATATACTATGTTTAAGAACGTAGCCAAAAAGATTAGTTGCATATTGCATATACGTAAAATAAGTGAACAAGGAAAAAAGTGAACAAGTATCCTAATTCACTTAAGTGCGGCGTGTTACCGTGTGTTAATTTAAAAGTGTTGTGTACATCATGGCGGGCCACTTGATGTAGGTGGGAACCTGCCGCACAGAACACCCACGGCGAGCAAGACTTCACTCCGTCCTGACATCAGCTCTGGTAGGTACTAAGAATTTATAATTTTCGTGTTTAATTTTTCTCCGTACGCGTGCATAAATTTAATCTGGATTATGTAATAGTATTTTTTGGACGGAGCCTAATGACAGCCGTGTGTAATAAGTATCTTTTTTTCCAGCAGATATCTGGATAAGGAGTTACTGTAATTAGGAAACAGCCCATCCTCCTGTTTATGTAGTAATTATACTAATGATGGGGGACCACCGTACATATATTGACGTAAAAGGCAATTAGAAAGCAGAAACTGGTACTGTTGAATTTGGACAAATTGTATTTTTTTATTAATGATGTTGCTAAGAAAACCTACCCTAACCTAACCTTCCTAGGCCTAATACACGCTATCTGAGACTAAAATAGTACCAGTATGTATTATACTGGAAATAGGATTGTTTAAGTTTGTGTTTTTAGCTCTTTGCTTTCAGACTGTAAAATTTGGTACTACTGGATTCTCTTTATAATTTATAGTACTGAAAAATAAAGCTAAAAAACAAACTTAAAAATTCATAGACCTAGTGAAGCACATATACGCATTATATAAGGCCTAGAAAGGTTAGGTTAGGGTAAGTTTTAGGCAACATCTGTACAAAACTTTTCCGGTCAGTCCAAATTCAATAGTACCGGCGTCTACTTTCTAATTGTCTTTTACGTAAATATATATATATGTACAATGGTTCTCATTGTTACCTAAACAGGAGGATGGACTGGTAGAAAACAATAGGTGGTAACATATCGTTCGTACAAATAGTATGCCAGTTTCATATGAATGCTAAGCAGTATCTAAGATAAATAATAATATAAATATAATAATAATAATATTAGTTTATCAATTTATAATGATGAATATCTTCATATCTTTTGCTATATCATATAGTTTTTGATATAACGATATATAAAATGGTCATTGTATCTCATTCGTTACAATATTATTATAATTTTACAATGTTCAACAATTTAATGAGTAATATCTAGCCTAACACAATATAGATTGAACACGTTTTTAATGACGCAGTGAGGAAGGGGGCGCGTTAAGGTCATGTTATAATTGTATGAGGTTAATAATGATAAGATGAGGCTCTTAATACTGTATGCACATAGACGTATCTTGGATTTTCCACACATTCTTATGGAAAATTCTTATTGGTAGTAATAGTATTGCATAATTATCACCATCAAACGCACTATTAAGATATAGAAAGACAGCTGTTGTGGTCAACACCACTCTAAAACTTGTTTGAAGAATTTGCACCGAGTTATCATTTTTATACTTCCTAAATACTGCAAATAGATTATGATGTATTTTTGGTGTAATCTTCGTATATAACTCATTTGGCGAAAACAAATTTAGATTATAATTAGTTTTCTATCCGTTTTGGGCGCTAATTTGTAAATTTCATATGACACGGCACATGTGCCCAAAATTTGGTAACTAGAAATGTTTGTTTATTTCCCCGTATTCCTAGTATTATTCCTAGTATAACTTTTGTAAGAAATATTTTTGTTTTGTTTGAAGTCTATAGGTAGAGGAAGAAAGAGATTGCATCTCTTTCAGCGTCCCCGTCACCCACGTTATGGATTTTTTACGTAAATGTAACTTTTTTTTTTTTTTTTTTTTTTTTTACGTGAGAAATCAGACTAATGTTTGAAATTAGGCCCCACCTGGCTCCTAACCTGTATGTTTTCCTTCCTGGAAGAAGCCCACTTTGCTGAATATTTTATTAGAGAGGGACCAAGCTCTTTGGTGGCATTTATTTACCTCCAAACTACTTTTGATACAGCAGAGAAATAATCTTAGAACAACTAGCCTATTTTGGAGCTAAGGGAAGATTGTTGACTTGGCTCAAGGGGTATCTGAGTAACAGAACAGCCTCAGTCCTTTTCAAAAGGGGGGGGGGGTCAAAAGTTAACATTGTGCACTCTTTGAGTTGGGTACACCCCAGGGTGAAGTGCCCAACACTGTTCACTGTTCTGATGCACAAATTAACAATTGATATTCCCCCACTAGCTGTCGAAGCTAGTGGGCTTCATCTGTTATGCCGATGACATATGTATAGTTGCAAATACCCAAACTAGACTGCAAGCTCTACTTGATTAACTCGCTGCCAAAAGCATTGAATGTGGTATTGTTATCAATATATAACTAAATCCAGAGCTCTCCATCCCCAAGAGAAAACTCATGTCCCTTTAACTTTCAAGGTCAACAACCAGAACATTGAAACGTATAGGGAGCACAAATACCTTGGAGTTGGGTAAACGATCTACATCGTAGGTTAAAAGAAAGACTTAAACCACTGAAACACTTATTGACAAGAATATTGGTTTCAATATTAAATATGCTAGATTATTCTATATGATGTTTTTTAGATCACTTCCTTTTGCCTTAAAGTCATGAGAAACCCTACATTTCCTGCATTGCTCAGAGACAAATTATTCAGTGCTGTTAACACCCTTATTGACTGGTGCCAACATACCAACTCACTCCTTTTATGGTAAATGACTGAATAAAAATGCCTACAATCTCATCAAACTCAACATTCCTTTTAAATTCAATCTACCTGTCTCTCATATTCCCCTTCATTTGTACCCCACCATTCAAGTATCATACACACCCGTCACCAAGAAAGGTAATGAGAATCTTGCTCTTCTCAAAGCTTTCATACTTGAAACAATTGCCTCCTCCATCTAAAATTTAAGATCTCACGAGCACTGTCTACACCGACGGCTCAGCCCAATCTTCTACTGGACGAACTGCAGCTGCATGTAGGTTTTATAGAAATAATATTTGCACACAGACTGTCAGTGTCAGGTTAAACAACGGGCTGACCTCCACACAAGCAGAACTAGCAACACTACAACTAGCTACGAGAACATTAAAAAACATAGGAGGAGGAAAAATATTTTGTGATTCAAAGTCTGCTCTTCAAGTAATTGAAAACTTCTCCTGGAAGATCGACAGCAAGAACCTCATACTAGCAATTATAAATGACCTAATCGCTGCACAGAGTAAAGGATTTCGAATCTCCTTTGTATGGATACCATCACATTAAATATAACCAATAATAATGGCACAGACATCGCAGCCAAATTAGCGTGTACCAAAGATGAAGTTGAATTAGACCTAGGCATCCCCATCTCTGCTGTCAAAACTATATTGTACCAATGACTCGGGTCTGATAGGAAATAAATTACAGACTCCCAACGACCTGAAAGCGCCAGTATAAAAAAATATATGATTTATTTAGATCTGAAACCTATGTTTATAGGCAGCACAAAACGTCCACCAGACTGTGCGACACAGTTGTTGTCAAGATGAGGTTGGGTTACCGTTACCTGTGGCAGGTGGCTACAGGTGATGGATCTCCCAATCCTGAGCACTCCAAGTACAAACTCTGTGAGCAGGAACTGGGGCATGATCTCCCACACTACATCACCGAATTCTCAGTTATCAGACCATTCAGACCCATTGGCATGAGGTACCTGGATGTTTGCAATTACTTTATTCACTCTCGTATTTTTGAGGCTATCCTCATAGTGCACCAAAAATTTGCTAGTGCAGGCTACTAAACGTATGACCCTGTATGAGTAACCATCCTGCGAGATGGGGACTTGTTTCACTGTTCAGTTTCACTTTCAGTTTCACTGTTACCTTATTCTCTCTTGTGTTCATGACATCCTCATAATGCACCCAGAGTTTGCCAGTGCAGACTACTTATCACATGCCTTTGTATGGCTAACCATCCTGTGTGATGGGGATTTTTAGCACCACATAGCTAGTTTTTTGAAACTTGGAAGGGAAGCGGTACTTCCCTTCATATAGACTGGGGTAGCTGCACAAAGGCAAGTGTACCTAAATGTGTTAATAAAAAAAAAAATACGGATTTTGTTTCGAAATATTGATTGCGCATCTCAGTTACGCATGGTCAAATGATAATTGCGATCTAATCGCGATCCATTTAAATATAATTGCGCAGTAATAGAATAGCGGAATGTTAATGCCAAACGAATAACCCGATTTAGTCATGAATTAACATTGATTTGAATATATTAGCATCTCAAATTGCCGTTTCCCTTTCTGACAAACACAAGTCACAGCATACAACCCGACTTTCAGACACTAGCATGAAAATATATACTGTATAGGTGTTCAGTTATAACAGCCTAATGAATTCATCCCGGCCAATCAAATGAATTCATCCCGGTTGCCAAATGAATTCATCCCGGCCAGCCAAATGAATTCATTCGCGACAGCCTAATTAATTCATCCCGGTCAACTTAATTCATCCCGGCCAGCTTAATAAATTCCTCCTATCCAGCTTAACAAATTCATCCTGTCCAGCTTAATGAATTCCTCCCGTATAAATGTTGAAACTCTTACCTAACCTTTGGGTTAAGTATGCAAACAGGATATGACTCTGCTATAGGAAGTACCAAAGCGGATTCAAAAGACTCTGGGGGCCCAATAGGACCACAGGGCTTAGATCTAGATGAAACACTCTTAGTCTGTCTCCTATCCTTTGACCAGAAAAGGAAGGCAGTTGACTTGAGAATGGTCCAGGACGGACCGAAATGTCGTTGTGCATGTGAATAAGTAGTTCCTGGAGGGTTAGAGTTACTGTAGTGGGTGTGAGGAAATGTGAGAGGAGCGAGTGTGAGCGTGTGAAGAAGTGGGAAGGGAAGGAATGATGAGTGAGGAAATGAGTTATGAGTGTGAGATATGGATGAGAGACGTGTAGTTAGGGATACCTCGGATAAGAGAGACGAGACAAAAGGAACGGAAAGTTATATAAGAGGTTGAGCGGAGTACATGTGAGAACCTCGAGAGCGACATAAGTGGTGTGGTGTGTATATACAGGGATGAGGGATACATTACAGATGTGTATTAGAGGCCGAGGGTTACAGCACGGGCTCACCATAGCCCGTGCTGCATTGACATTTCGTTCTGAGCAGCTAAATCTAAAACAACAACAAGCAACAAATTAGCACGAGGAAAGGGGGGAAGTATAATGTGATGAGGAGAATGTAATGATTTTTTTTTGTGGGGAGAATGTCGTAGGAAATAATACGCCTGGGTAGAACAGGGTGGTTTGGGTAGGTGGAGGAGGGGTTGTATTGGATGGCTGAGGTGCAGTAGTGGGTTAGTAGGATTCGTTTGAGTGGGCGGGGGATTGGCTCGGGTGCGTCTGGGATTGATTGGGGTGGATGTGGTTGGTTTGGATGGAAACATTGAAACAACGGAGGCAATAGGCAATAATATAATGCGTGAACTGCATCCATGGATTTGAACGAGCAAAAACAAAGAAAGAAATGTTTGTCTATAATATTCATAAATTTGTCCTTAATTCTTTAATAACGAAAAGTAAATAGTTATAAGCAGCTGGCGGTATCCGAAGGAGAAGCAACTAATATCCACGGCTACAGGCAAGTCCCTCCCAAGTGAACGCAATATTAGCCGTTCATGAATGACAAAGGCAACGAAAAATTTCCGGGTGCCGCAAAGCTCGTCGGTGACAAAGGACCTAATGCGACTCTGCGCCAAAGGCAGCGGCGAGGTGAAAGCCAACGAGGTTGGTGTTCACCGCCGGAACTACCCACCTCGCCAGCCGTAAGAGGACGCCCTCAAAGACATGCCCTCATTTGCCTAAGAGGCAGCCAAGGGCGCCGACTCCTCCGGGAGCCAAGGCACTTCTTTGATCTCGTCTCTGAGCTCAGCCGACACCCCCACGGGCTGCGGAAGAAGGCCCCTATAGAGAAGGGTTTTGTCCAATAACTCCATCACTCTCTGCGCCCCTGTACCCGTGGGGCCTGGGAATACCGATGCCACAAACGAGAGCGGGGGCTACACGCTGGTGGGGAGGCTGGGGGCTGGTTCGACTGTGTAACCCCCTTCCCCTTCCTCGCGGTTAAGGACCTAGAGACAACACCCTCCGGTCCTAGTGACCAAGAGACCCGCGACGGGGCTACGGCCTAGAGACAACACCCGCAGGTGGAGGTGTGGGTGGGGGAGATAAGGGATGGAGGAGACTCGGGAAAGAAAGTGGGAAAGGGTGGAGATTGGGAGAGTGGATGGAGAGGAGAGGAGGGTTAGGGGAAAATAGATGAGAGGGGGAGAGGAAGGGGAGAGAGAGAGAGATTCGGTCACAGCCGAGAACATCAACCCACCCTCTTTCCCTGATATCAAATAAAATAGCCACTAATGTGAAATTATTGTTAGTGTTTCTATGGTAAATATTGGTCGATTGCATTTAGTAACTATTTCAGTAGACTTCTTAGGCTATTGTCTGGTCGAGATCGATAACAGATCCAATTAAGGTGATGAATAAACGGGATGGAATAAATATATTCAAATTAACTTTGAGTGTTGCCTAAATGTTCATAAATTATTAAACAAATAATTGCAGTTCATACACTTTCAATCCACTATATATATCGAGACCGGTCACGTCAAAGTTAACTATCGTAGATCAACCCTGTCAAGACTTCAGACACCAAGAGTTACTTCTAACAGACTTGTATTCTTGGGTTCGTAGCTAATGCTACGATATATATGCCATACAGCCAGTATTCTGTATAGGCATACTGGCTCAGCGCTCTCTACACTACGGTTCTTTTAATTTAGAAATTCCTGTTTTCGTTCACTAATATGGATCCTTTTTCTTTTGAAAAAAAATAAGAGATTTCAAGTTTAGTGAGTGGGAAATATGCTAGATGTAGTTAAATCTCTTTAGAGAGAGGTTCCCTTGGTGAATGATAAGTTGTAATTAAAATTTCGCTCAGTGAAATCAGCCCATAGAGCGTGGGAATTATTAGGATATGAATGGTAACTGATCTCTTAATATGGCTGGTCACGTTTTTAATGATTTTTGTAATAGGATTAACATTACAAGAAATAATTGGAGCTTTGGGGAAGCTATTGAGGATATTTGAAACCAAATTCTTTGATTTGTTTTCATTTTGAGTTGGGTAAGTTTTCGTTCACTCGGGTAATTGCCCTGCTACCTTTTGAAAATGAGTTTTGAGGCTGGGAACGTGAGAAATAAGCAAGATGTGGTTACATTTTTTTTTGCAGACATTTTCATTTGGTAGTTTTCTATTATATTGCAGGTTGGACGGAAAAGTTTGCAATGTGAAATTAGCCCATAGGGTATTGGAAATGTATCCTGGAAGCATCTCCGGTTGGAACGAATCCTTCGCTCCAACGAATTGGGGTTAGTCGCATAGAGTTTGTTGAATCGAGCTTGTACTGTATATAGGTGGATGGATAGATAGATGGATGGATAGATGGATGGATGGATGGATGGATAGATGAATGGATAGTTGGGAGACAGACTTGGGCAACGCTGGGTACCTCTCCCTCGAAGTGTGTGTTTTAGACAGACTGAAAGAATACATTTAAGCGATACTGTTGTATATAAGTAAGTGGGATAGGCAACAGTAGATTGACTGAAGATTAAGCCACCCAAGAGGTAGCACGGGCATGAATAACCCGTAAGGCAACAGTAATACTGGCGCGCTCTATATATCAAAGTAATCAGACCTCACCCTGGTTAGGTGTGAACATTGTTGGAGGCTTCACTCTGCCTAGTGTAACGGTGTTGATGCTTAATTCAGGATGTATGTATAACTTCCATGTTATTGTATTTGTCGCAAGGACAGGTTTAGCGTTGTTTCATTACCATAAATTGTTGGTTAATCTACCTGGAATGCCGGCACGCTCTTGCGCCTAATATTTACTGCATATTCTCCCTAATTTTCACAAGTATGGAAGAGGGAAAGAAACTGTATGTCACTCAAGAGCACCCAGTATATAATGGCTAGCGTGCTGGTGTAGCAACCGTTACAGCCTCGCTCCTGTGCCATGAAAGTCCACTACGGGCTCACAATAGACCGTGCTACTTGGAACTTTTTTGTTCCGAGTAGTTGAATCTAACACAACAACAACATGGTGTAGCAACGACCAAAGATCACATTCATTCCTAAAAATATACCACTTGCCTGATCCTGCATCAGAATCCATGCCCATGCTGCTTTTTGAGTGGCTTAATCTTCATCAATCAATCGGTGTAGCAAATTCCCCATACCTGAACAAAATCCACAAGGGCCGTGACGAGGGTTCGAACCTACGTCCGAGAGAATCCCAGACGCTGCCTTAATCGACTGAGCTACGACATGGTTAAAAGATTAAAAGATCCCCCATACCTGGTCATCTAGAGCTGGATGGACCGTAGCAGCAAGAATAACCTAACATAATCTATCCCAGCCTAAAGTAATACAACCTAATGTAACAATTTAATTTAGCCGAACGTAACCTAAACTAACCAGGACAAACTATTGCATAACTTGACAAAATATTTCCAGAAAGACCACACTGAAGCGAACCCTTGTTACCTGTAAGCTTCAGATTTAACATCTTTGTTCGCTAATTAGAAAAGTTAGCAATGATTATTTCTACAATCGTAATAAATACCTGTATTATTATTTAAGTGTGTTATAATACATGATACAAAACACTAGACATCGGAGAACTAAGAGAAAACCAAACACCATTCACTTTCGTTTGTAATATTGCTATAGAATAAGTTAAAACTTCCGTGTGATGCAATTTGTTATTGATTCTTCAATGAGGCGAGTATAAACAAAGCCTAGTCTTCACCCCTTGTAGGTAGTACTGATTCGATAGGCTTTTCTTTTTGTAAAGCATATCAACATCTGAAGGGTTATTATAACACCAAAAAGTGGAATTCATTTGACGGTGTTTATACATGTAGCACCAACAGGTCTATGCTCATTTGCTGTATGGTTAAAGAAAATATACATTTATGTGTTTGTGAGTGAATGATGATCTATTCGGTTTAGCAAATTCCAAATGAAAAGTAACGGCATTATTTGTTTATTTTTGAAGTTGTTATATAATATACGATTGCGGTTGCTACGTAATACGTATGGTTGCTACGTAAAGAAACTATAATTCCCGTTATCAGGGCTAAGAGGCTTGCAATAAATTCCCTCCTCCCCCCCTCCACGAAGTTGAACTACTAATTTCCCCAGTAATGCAACCCATATCAGTTGCCTATCTCCTGGGTACCTGTTTACTGCTAACTGAAGAGAGGTATCAGGCGAAGGTAAACGTGCCCATCTATTTCTGTCCTGACCAGGAGGACAAAATTTCCAGAATTTAAAAAAAAAACAGGATTTCTGATTGAGTGTTGAGAGCGTAGACTACTGTACTACAAGTCCCATAGAACACAAGACACTGCTTCTTGACAAGCAAGTTATTTCTGCTCTCCCGAATACACATAGCTATAACTACCATGAAAATATTAATAAATATAAGGTCATCTGGATGTTTTAAGTTATTCTAATTGTGTAAAACCCTGTACAAAGGTGCTTGAGGCTAGACTCGCTGAAATTTGTAGCCTGAATGGTGTGGGGTATGGGACGAGCATGGGCTCGTCGGGGTAGGCCTAAGTTAAATTCTTTAAGAAATACAGCATGTAACCCAACACCCCCAGAGAGACGTCTATTAATATGAAATTAATCTGGGATGAAATCGGGAATGAGGTGTCCATAGTGTGTGAAGTTCATCCATGCAGTCTTAATATATTTTCCGAGAAGGGGAAGGGGGGGGGAGGACAAAGGAAGGGGGGGGGGGCATGGAGGTGGGGGAGGGGGGGGGAAAAGATGTCGGGAATATGTCCGCAAAGTGTGAAGCTTACCAATGCAGTTTCTTAATAATACATTTTCAGAGAGAAGATAAGGGAGGGGGGAGGGCAAAGTGGATGGGGTAGAGGGAAGAAGTAGGGGAAGTGGGGAGGAAGAGGGAGGAATGGGGAAGGGACAAAGAGGATGAGGACGAGGGGGTTAGGGGGGAGAGATGGAAGAGGAGGAATGATATGGGGGGTAGGGGTTAGACAGACTATTCCAGAATGCCGGGTACCGCCTCCCCTTGTGTGTGTGTGTGTGTGTGTGTGTGTGTGTGTGTGTGTGTGTGTGTGTGTGTGTGTGTGTGTGTGTGTGTGTGTGTGTGTGTGTTACACCTCCCCTGTTGTTTCTGTGGTTATACTCACACATTCCCCTACCCAACCAGACGTTCACCTACCCAACCACACCTTCCCCTACCCAACCAGACCTTCACCTACCCAACCAGACCTTCCCCTACCCAGACCAGACCTTCGCGACCTTGGAGAAGGGGCAGTGAGAGCACTCACGCGAGGGGAAGCTCTCCTAGGAAGAGGGGAAAGTGAGGGAATTTCTGATAAGAGGATAATGAAAGCAATTCATCGAAGGGGAGCATGCATGAGGTAGATGGATGCCGGCCCTCGGGTAGTGAAGGAGAAGTACCTCCGGTAGAAGGGAGAGCGAAATTTAAAGACAAAAACTCTTATACTCATCCACTATTTTTTGCCTGTTGTAAGCGCTGCATCAGGAATTCATCCTTCGCGGTTAGACAAAGCTTGACATGTTATACCTACTGATTTTGCCAAATTTACCGGCACGAACAATAGCTCTTGGGCTCCGTCTAATCCAGTCATTCGATACCTACTGAGCGTTTTCTATTTACTTGTGAAACTGTACATGGAGTGTCTGTGTATTAACCTATTTGTATTACCCTATTTGTGCCTGGAAGAACAAGCTCTTGGCCATTTTCACGTTCGGCTCTCTAATGTTCTGACTTGTAACCTATTTTCACTATAATATCTATTCATTTTACACCCACCCACCCACACACACATTCTTAGGACGAAGCCCACAATAGCTGTTTAACATCGAAGTTCGTATTTACTGATTGGTGAACATGGCTTCAGGTGAAAGAAAAAGATGCCCAAACGTTTCTTTCATATCGAAGGGATTGAACCCGCGGTCTTCGTTTGGAGAAGACATTGAAAACCACTGAGCTACAGGACAGAGAGAGAGAGAGAGAGTGTGTGTGTGTGTGTGTGTGTGTGTGTGTGTGTGTGTGTGTGTGTGTGTGTGTGTGTGTGTGTGTGTGTGTGTGTGTGTGTGTGTTTAACAAGAAACATGACGATTTTTGGCACTGCCCGCCAGTTACACACGTAAAGATTTTCAAGACAGCATAGGTTTTGATAGTAATAGACAGAGTTTTAAAGGATTACAATTTTAAAATATGGGTCTCAAAGGTTTGGATGGAATTAAAAATGCATATACAGGGCTTCAAAGGATTACATAGGATTAGAAAGTAATTCAAAGAGTGAAAAAAGGATTTCACAAAGGAATATAAGGGTTTCACAGGATTAGATATGATCACAAAGGCATACACAGGGTTTCAAAGTAATACATAGGATAACAGGAGAATACAAGGAATTCCAAGGATTACATAGGATTCCACAGGAATACAAAGCTTCTAAGGATTACATAAAATTATATGCAGAAGACAATGAGTTTCAAAGCTTTACACAGTGCATCATAGGATTGCATTGGATTAAAAATGATCACACAGGGTTTCTCGCGATTGCATAGGATTGTAAAATAAAACAGGATTCGAAAGGATCTTATGATGACTTTCTCAGCAAACAAGAAAAAACATTTGTGAATGATGCGACGTGTACCTTGAGGCGCCATCATCTGATTCATTCAGTACATACAACAATGAATTAAATTTCGAATTATTCTTGTTTAAAGTGCTTTTTATCCCCCCCCCCTCGTAATTCTCACTAAACTGTACTCATTATGCTAATGTAAGGCAGTAATGGGGTCCCGCCAAGGTTTTTTACTTCCCTTACGATCTCTGGTAACAGCATCGATGCTGACAACTATTAAAGGAATGCAATTCAAAGTGGAACGAGAGTTTTTTATTGACGGGTTTCCATGGTAAGATGTAGAGTGCATTTCTCGTTAATTGGAGCAGTATAATTACCAAAATTTCCATGAATGCATTAATTGTATATATATATGTATAATTCTAATTTGGGAAATGACACACACACACAAGTTACAGCCCCGTTCCTGTGTCAGGTAAGTCCACTACGGGCTCACCATAGCCTGTGCTACGTGGAACCGGTTCCGAGTCGCTGAATCTATAACAACAACAACATGGGAAATGAAGAATTTGAACGGGAAAACATTCGAACACAATCGCGTGTTAACGTGTTAATGTTCCGTACGCCCTCTTGTCCATCCACTTTGGTTGGTACGAGCGATGGCGTCGCTTCTTGCAGGGTCGGAGTTTGATCCAAGATGGTGCAAGTGGTTGGGCACCGTTCCTGCGCTCTCCTCAGATCCAAGCTCCTTGGCCTCGAATCCCAGCATCTTGTTCATATATCCCAGCTCCTTGTTTTCATATCTGGTATATGTGTGTAAATCACGAAAAATAAACATGTGATTAAAAATGTGACAGTGTCAGACCACGGAGGAAAATTGAAACAGGAATTTCCTTAAGTACTTTCGTATATTAATACATCTTCAGAAGGAGACTCCTTCTGAAGATGTATTAATATACGAAAGTACTTAAGGAAATTCCTGTTTCAATTTTCCTCCGTGGTCTGACACTGTCATATCTGGTATGAAAAAGCTGGTATATAGATCACAGTGCTTATAAGAGCATCCGGCTGATATATAGACCACAGTGCCTATAAGATCAGGGGCTTTCTACTTAACATTTTCCTAGTCAGACCGGCGCTTATAATTTCCCTCCGTTCTCAGATTACGTCACTACGCTAAATTTCTGAGAAATCGTAATCTTTTGGGCACAGAGAATAGAATTTGAAACTATTCCGAGCAATTTCCCGTTTCGTGAGCAGTATGCAAATGAATTACTTATATAAACTGCTGATCGTTCAGTGTTGACGTTGGGAGTGGCTGTCTGAGTACATTTTGGTGCGGGGGGCAGTGCTAAAAGTGGAGGCGAGGTAATTATTAGGAGGGAGAGTGGTAAGTATATCTATACATCACTTGGAAGGGATGTGAGGATGGGAGCTAGGATACGAGGACGGGGAGGAAAGGTTAGCTTCCCGACCAACTGAACCATAGGGGATTGAACCCCAGTCATGTAAGAAGCAAGACTTGGTTCTTGCCACCAGTTGCAAGGAATTATGTAAAGAAAAATTAATTTATATATATATGCAAGAGTTCTTACATTCTTGTACAATCTGTCTTGTAAATGTCTGATTTTGGTGATTTTTCTTTCTTCAGACAATAGATATGAGCATATCAATGTGTCTTTATGAATAGTGGTCCCAAGGATAGTTTTTTTCCCTATTCTACACCTTCCATCAGTATTTGAACAACGGAACAATGTTTGTTGTTTTGGTGTTCTACTTCAGCACCTTGGATTGTCAATGAAACAATCCTTATGGCGGTAATGTGCTGACTTTAAAGTTTAATTTGCTTATCTATATCTATATCGAGGGAGGGAAGATGTAGGGGAAGTAATGGCGTAATGGCGCCAAGCCATTACGACTATATATAGCACTTGGAAGGGACCAGGAAAAGGATTTGGGGGTGGGACGGGGAAAAGGAATGGTGCCCAACCACTCGTACGGTCGGGGGATTGAACACCGACCTGCATGAAGCGAGAGCCGTGTAGGAAATACAACCCTTTTTATACAGCCCCTTTTTTATTTTATTGAACTAAAATTAAATGTGCATATTAGCATACTCATAAAGTCGTCATATATAGTTCTTGGTGGCGGATCATTTGCATGCAGTGACTACCAGAAGTCTGGGGCACGTATACTACACTAGGAGCTGGGTGCTCACCTGTGGTGCTCTGTCTACCTGGTCTTGACACTAAACTGTTCTTGGCTGTTCTGATCTTGACACTAAACTGTTCTTGACAATAAACTGTTCTTGGCTGTTCTGATCTTGACACTAAACTGTTCTTGACAATAAACTGTTCTTGGCTATTGTGTTCTTGACAGTTATTTGCATCTTGTAGCGAACCCTTGTTGACACATCTGTGCCTACATCCTGCAGTGTGTTCTTGATTCGTACGAGAGTTGCAGATTACATTGTCTTCATAATTGAAAGTATTCTTCGGTCATCCAATGCAGTGATCTTCCCCTTAGTCTACCGGGTCCTTCGGTAATGATAAGCTTACCAGCGCATTTTTGCTTTTTAATAATGCACCAAACAGTTGCGTTTTCCTACTCCTAATATGTTAGCATCGTCGTCTTTCATCCATTCTCCCTTATCCACCTCGTGACGGCCTGATTTACAGGCATCGACGCTTCTTTGGTTCTGCTGTTGAGAGGCAAGAGCCCGCTTCTTGAGGGCTCAAGGCTTTCAAGGAGGGCTTTCTTCTGAAGAAAGACTTCAGTACTACACCTAGAATCAATTATAGAACTATTTTATTTTAACTCTCCGTGCACGACGTAATGAAACTACGATGATATGACATGCAGCTGGCTAAGAAACAGCTGAGCAGCGATATCACTCTTGGTTCCCTATTCTGTAATGGGGGAATATAAATAAACGGGCCTGTAATTCCTGTATGGTAAATACCCCTCAAGTTAAAGCTTAAAGTCTACACTTTAACCACATAAGTATTGTTTCATTGCAAATGCAATGTGATGTAATGCAGAGCGAAACCAGCAAACATTGTGTCGCTGTTCAAATAATTACGGATTGCCCTGTAAATTTTTTTCCGGCATTTTTTTTTTTCAAAAGAAAAAACTTAATTTATTTTTTACCTTGAGATATAGAGATATATTGAAACTCGGGCAGTTTAAGGGGATAACTATAAGTTGTCTTTCATTTCATTCTCTACAGAATGATACTCTGAACTGAAATATTAAAAATGAAATAAATGAAGAAATTCCTTCTTTCCCTAGGCCCAAAATGAGGCAATAAAAATGTGAACAGGTTGAGCGTGTTCCTCCCTGATAAGGTAAGCCAAGCACTGTGACTCGACACATAAAGCAGAGAGAAAAATGTGGATGGAAAAATTTGTGGAACTGTTGCTGAGTGTGTTTGACGTTCCTGAAGGGACTCAGGGAGCAGAGGAGCGAACAGTGGTGATAAACACACACACACACACACACACACACACACACACACACACACACACACACACACACACACACACACACACACACACACACACATACATACACACATACACACACACACACACACACACATACACACACACACACACACACACACACACACACACACACACACACATACACACACACACACACACACACACACACACACACACACACACACACACACATACATACACACATACACACACACACATACACATACACACAAGAAGAAAATGTCTATACAGGGATACATACACGTCGAGGTGTACTCTGCTTCTCGGTATATATATATATATATATATATATATATATATATATATATATATATATATATATATATATATATATATGACAATGTCAGACCACGGAGGAAAAATGAAACAGGAAATTTCCTTAAGTACTTTCGTATATTAAATACATCTTCAGAAGGTTAATATACGAAAGTACTTAAGGAAATTTCCTGTTTCATTTTTCCTCCGTGGTCTGACATTGTCACATTCTTAATAACGTGTTTATTTTCGTGATATACACACACATATATATATATATATATATATATATATATATATATATATATATATATATATATATATATATATATATATATATATATATATATACTGAGAAACAACTTCGGTGGTGGACCATGTCCGGTTCCAAAGTATTCTTACTAGTTGGTTGGTAAGCTCTTGGGGTTGCATCGTTGCAACCCCAAAGAGGTTGATAAGTGTTAAGCCCAACGTCAATAAGTCACAATAACGTGACTGAAAATCGTTAATTATGTATGATAAACAACACCGGCTTCAGGAGAGAACCCTCTGATACTCTGCTTAAGACAGTTTTCCATGCAGACTTTGTTTAAGCTTACTACTTTCTTTGTAATAACCACACTCTAATCCAACTTAGAATAACACCCGCAGTATCACGCGCCTCTAACTTTCTATTAAGTCTCCCGTGAAACATAATGTTAGTTTTTGCTAAATTCGAGGTATTGAATGTCTCATTTCCTTCCCCTATCAACTGTTTGTAATGGATTGGAACAGATTGAAGGTTGATTTGTTAAACACGAACGGTCGTCGGTAAAACCATTTTGTAAATTCCTTATTAATCTATACTTATCAAGATGTAAGTGAATGGCTTTTGCTATTATCAGTTGAGGCAAATTTTTATAATAGGTGTAAAGCTAATTGCACGATAGTGTATGGCAGGCAGCAACTTATCTTCCTTCATAAAAATTGGCACCACATTAGCAACCCTCCAAGATACTAGTGAAGGGCTCATCAAGCTGCTTTTTACATTTTTAGAACACAGGAAAATATTTCGTTTGAGTTTTGATTTGTTGGACTTTAATTTTCTGTTTGTTTAACAGCTTCTTCGCTGATAATCACAAAACTAGTCAACCTATCACCTTAACCACCTACAGTTGGCTTATTCACCTACAGGCATAAAATAAAGTTATTCTTTAGTAAGTACAAAGACAAAGTACGTATTTAAATACCATACAATTCTTTGCCATTATCAGTTACCTGACCTGTTTTCTTTCTCATTGGCTCGGTAATCTCTCAATTTTGTTTTATATATCTGAAGAAAAATTCAGGAACAAATCCACAAGGGCCGTGACGAGGATTCGAACCTGCGTCCTGTAGCATCCCAAACACTGCCTTAATCGACTGAGCTACGACAGGATAAAAGAGGATTTGTGGATTTGTTCTTGTGGATTTGTTCATTTGATGCATCACGTTAGTGTGATCTCTGTGTGTAAAAATTCAAGATATGTCTTGGCCTGCAATAGTGTACATACTTTATTATTGCTACTTTTCTTGATTTTATAAATCGATTAACAGCTCTTTCTTTAGAATAAATGTATGCATGTGTAGCTGTGTTTCCCGCACCGCTTCTGTTTGTGTTAATGAAAGAGATTAACCACTGCTCGTCCCGCACGACAGCCGCACAAATGACCATCCTCAGTCTGCAATTTCGTTGGCTCGCAAACTTGACAAAATTCATCGACTAGTTAGTTATTGGGCTGCTCTATGCATCCTTCCTTCTCTCTCTCTCTCTCTCTCTCTCTCTCTCTCTCTCTCTCTCTCTCTCTCTCTCTCTCTCTCTCTCTCTCTCTCTCTCTCTCTCTCTCTCTCTCTCTCTCCTGCAGCTCACCGACCTCCAAATTGGCAAGATTAATAACCTCGCCAATTACAGCCGGAGTGTTGACTGCGTCCAATTTTGGCGTAGCATCACGCAATTATTAGCCAGGAGTGAGATGCTCGGTGCTGGGAAAACTTTCTAGAGGTCCCGTTGCGTTGTAAATGTTGCATCTGTGTTGCCGAGATCGTTGAATGTTGATAGGAGGTTGCTGGTGGCGTGTTGCCGGTGGGGAATGTTGGTAGCGATGTTTGTATTGCTGGGGGTGATGTTAGTGTCTTGTTTGGCAGGTATTAGTGATGTCTGGGGTTTTCCTGAAGTGATGTTAGGGAGTTTTTTTGGGAATGATATTCTTAGGGATACCATCACTGGAGTTGAAAGCACCATAGGTAACCTATATATGTTAAATGTTTAGAACAACTATGATGTTTACCAGACCACACACTAGAAGGTGAAGGGACGACGATGTTTCGGTCCGTCCTGGACCATTCTCAAGTCGATTGTGATCAACTTGAGATTGGTCCAGGACGGACCGAAACGTTGTCATCCCTTCACTTTCTAATGTGTGATTTTGTCAACATATTTCAGCCACGTTATCGTGACTCCCTCGTCTGTAACTATCATGTTGTGGTGTTTCTGTGGATTTGCTGTTGAAGGGTATCTTAATTATAAGATTCAAGTGCATACCCGAGATGTTTCTGGTATTAGGATGCCATTAGAGCTTTATTAGGATATCATTTAGTCGTTGTTATGAATGATGTTTGACACGCGTTCCCGAGGATTTTATTACGGTATTAACAAAATAAATTAAGAGTTTGGTAATGCCAGTGTCTATTTTCTATTCTGGTATTGTGATTTTTATGTAACTAATCTACTGTACGTTTTATGTAAGCTTTAGTAATTATCAATGTACTGCAATTTAGGGATAAAGCTTTTGATTGGTTTAGGGTAATATCAGATCATTGTTTAGACTACAATCATGGTGATTGTATTCAGGTTTTACTGCTCTGACAATAGTTACATCGTCAAGAAAAGGAGAGATTATTGAGCATACATTCCTCTTGGACCAGTTGATTTGTTGTGTGTTCTGGTTGGTATAACAATAGCTTTGTGTTTTATGGGTCCCCGTTCATCCCCAGGAAGTGAAATAAATGGAATTATTACCAGCGATATTGTGGATTGCTGCGGTGCATGAATATTTGAGTTCCCTCCGTTCCTGCCTATCTCTCTCTGTCCTACCACTTGGGCTGGACGGTAGAGCGACGGGCTCGCTTCATGCAGGTCGGCGTTCAATCCCCGATCGTTCAAGTGGTTGGGCACCATTCCATTCCCCTTGTCCCAATCCAAATCCTTATCCTGATCCCTTCCAAGTGCTATAATCGTAATGGCTTGGTGCTTTCCCATTATAATCCCCCCCCCATCTCTCTCTCTATCAACAATTGATGGCTGAATGATTATCGTACTGAGATGCCAGTGGTATGTTATCCCCTGGCAGCCGAGGTTCGAATCCTTGCGAGGATTCTTTTTTTATTGCCATGAATTCGGCACAAATTGATTTCAATGTGAGGCTTCTGTATCTCGCTGGATGCCGAGTAGGAACACAAGATGCAGTAAACGCCGCCTCTTTGCGGGGACCTCGATATAAAGCCTAACGTATATACATTCACAGGCTACCTGTTCCCGGACAAAATGAGTTAATGAGTTATACAACACAAGCAGGCGATGAGTCACAATAACGGGACTAAAGTAAGTTGACCAGACCACACACTAGAAGGTGAAGGGACGGACCGAAACGTCGTCGTCCCTTCACCTTCTAGTGTGTGGTCTGGTCAATATACAACACAAATAAGCAAAGACGTGTCTGTGATCTCCAGCCAACATGGGGATCCGATACAAGTGCTGTTATCCTAAAGTAATTTAATTCTGTCTTCCGTCTCGTTTAGTGAGTATATACGCCAGGAAAGGACTTAGCGTAGTGGAGCAGGTCTGGAGCACTGGATCAAAGGTTTCACGAATGTCCTGATGCACCTCAGAATGTTGCTCAATACAAAATGACCAGTTGACTGTGTAGCGGTTAGTAATGTGCTAAGGTTACATTGCATTAGCAGTGTACTAAGGTACTAAGGTACATTACTAATGTACTGAGGCGTACAAGTTGAGCGTTAATATGTTGGTGTCTGTAATAATTTAGTTAACCCTCCATTGGGGAAGCGGTAGCGAGTCGGTTACACAATGGGTTCAAGTAATTGATTGATGAAGATTAAGCCACACAAGAGGTGGCACGGGCATGAATAGCCCGAAATCAGGTAATACAATGATCTTTTGTTTTAATCTAAACTTTTCACAAGTATGGTGAGCTGGTAGTGTATAATTTGAATGCGTCTACCGTCCCACAACCTGGAGACATCTCCCGTCACGTAGGGTGCAGTCGCACCTCCACAGATCTCCAGTATCAGCTCTTGATACTGGTAATGGCTCAAAAGGGCCACCACTTACGGGCTATTTATGCCCGTGCCACCTTTTGGGTGGCTTGAAATTGAAATTGAAATAAGTTTATTGAGGTAAAATACACACAAAGGGATGAGGTAGCTCAAGCTATTCTCACCCCGTTCAGTACATCGTGTTAATACATACATAGACACACATCACAAGCAATAAACATATTACCAAACATTCTGAGAGATAAACATATACATTTCCTCCTTTACACAAGTAGTATGGTATCAGACGTACACATAAATACTTTTATCACCTAGGTATACTGTATACACAATTTGCAAGACATGCTGATAATTCAACAAAAAATTACAGTCTTGGTGCAAAATTCTTATATCTCTCAAGAATATCATCAACCTTTTGGGTGGCTTAATCTTCATCAATCAATCAATCAATCAATCAATCGTCCCACACGTGTAGACGGCGGTGGCCCGCTAACCTCATGTACCTTCACTACCTACAGTAGGCTAACTAGGGGATACTTGACTCAGATCTTTGGCGGTGTATCACCTGGAACTGTTCTTTTATTAAACATTTCTGATAGATTTATCTCAAATTCTCGAATTTGTGCAAATCCAGGATGGAGAGCCGCAGCGCACCTTGCTGGCAGGTACATTCGGCTCACTGGCTTGCTTGAAGCGCAGGTTAGAGTATATATATGAATAAATTTTGGTGGATAGATATATATATACAGGAGCGGCCTCGTATGGACCATTTGACCTTCTGCAAAGCCCTGTATTCTTATGATGTTATTTCTCCAAATAATTTCGCTGAAATGTACTATTGCCGAAGCTTACAATAAGTCCAAGTCTCGCAGTAGTAACTTCTTGGACTGTTTCCTGGCTGTGTGTGTGTGTGTGTGTGTGTGTGTGTGTGTGTGTGTGTGTGTGTGTGTGTGTGTGTGTGTGTGTGTGGAAAACAAAAATTCAGTTGATTGATTGATAGTTGAGAGGCGGGCCCAAAGAGCCAGAGCTCAAACCCCGCAAGCACAACTAGGTGAATACACACACACACACACGCACGACAGTTGAGAGGTGGGACCAAAGAGCCAGAGCTCAACCCCTACAAGCACAACTAAGTGAGTACAACTAGGCGAGTACACACACTCACACACATTTCCACTCACTGTTTACGCGCCATATACGCGCGCGTGTCCAACTTTACAACAATTATGCACCTCAATTTTAACACTGTCGACGATACCATCCAAAGCTCTAGCAAAATTAAAAGCCCGGTGATAGTGACCTTTTATCGGACTAATAATCCCGGTGATAGTGACCCTTTATCGGACTAATAATCCCGGTGATAGTGACCCTTTATCGGACTAATAATCCCGGTGATAGTGACCCTTTATCGGACTAATAATCCCGGTGATAGTGACCCTTTATCGGACTAATAAGCCCGGTAATATTGACCCCTTATCAGACTAATAACGGGCGTCGATAGGTTAAGTGGAGTAGCCTAGCCTCGTACACTTCTGGGTAGGAAAAACCACTTGAGATTTAACGGTCGTCACATCGCGAGACGGGTAGAAATAGCCTAAGCTACTCTATCCCTTTGAGACGTATTTCTTTCTTGTCTCAATAAACATACTTGAACTTGAGAGCTGGCTATGGCGTGATGCTCGCGTCCCAAATGAACTAATACGTGTCCTTGCTCTCTACAAGACAGTTCTGTCTGCATTTCTTAACTGTATTCATGTACAGTTCTATTATGGGACGTTACTGATCCAGCGCGCTTCATGTTATTATTGACCTGACGGCCACTCTCAGGTCTGGCGGCCTCGACGAGGACAGGAAGCCGACGGTTTGTCAAAGGTCTCCCCATTTGTCCTCATTTTATGGAACTGGATTTTGAAATTCAGGAGTGTTTTGGCATTTACAGCTTCGCCGAGTAGGTGGTTCCAAGGATTAATAACTCTATGGAGGGAAAAATCATCTCTTGTTTTGGACGGTAGAGCGCCAGTCTCGTTTCATGCACGTTGGCGTTCAATCCTCGACCGTCCAAGTGGTTAGGCACCATTCCTTTCCCCCGTCCCATCCCAAATCCTTATCCTGACCCCTTCCCAGTGCTATATAGTCGGAATGGCTGGCCGTTTTCTCTTGATAGTTCCGTTCCTGATTTATTTTCTATCATACATTGTGGTTTATTGAGCTTGAAACCGTTTTGCTCCTTGTTTGTGTTACATCTGACGTTTTGAAGAAGTTCTCTGGATCAATCAGTCACAGTAGGCATCCTTCAGTCTAAGACTATGGATTTGCGCCCTGACAGGGCACAAAGCCTGGGTAGGTAGATATGGAGGAGAAGCTGTTACCCATGCAGCAGGTCCCCCCCTCTCCACATTGTTGAAATTATCCAATAGAGTGGCAAATGCCAATACACATGGTTCCAGCAACGTCTCTGGATCAATATCCTTCAAATTATTCACTATTTTAAAAGTTTCATTTTGTCACTAATGTGAAATTAATCCGTAATTTATGAAAAAGGATAAATTTATCTAAAATATTTTGATTTGGTCTTGAGGGGGTTCCCGTGAAAATTTCCCGTCCCATCACTCAAAACTCTGACTTTTCTCTCAATAACTTTCAGGAATCTTTTATCATGGCTGCAGATATCGTAAGGAACTCTCTACAAACTTTGGCATTAGTGTATCTTTGGCAGCCTTCTCCAGTCTCTGCTCCCTGCCTCCCGTGTTGTCGTCTCCCGGAACTTGAATTCAACCTCACCCTGATTTCCAGCGTAATTCTAGCACTTCTGTGACAACTTGGAGTGTTATTATATGTATACAAATTACACACACACACACACATACACAAACACACACACACATACACAACACACACACACACACACACACACACACACACACACACACACACACACACACACACACACACATATATATATATTATAAATGAAGAGTATCACAACTTTGAGTAATGCGCCCGAATAGTAATGACAAAGCTATTTAAATAAATAACAAAGGCGTACCAATAAGACCTGATAACACACAACACTAAGTTAAGGAATCGAACAAAAATATCTGACAAAAGCCTAACTATATTAAACTTTTGAATTATTACAAAAAATCATTATTCGCGATGATTAACATTCTGAATATGTTGTAGTTTTACGATTTATTATTTTAATTAAAACATTAATTCGGCAACAGAAGGCGGCAATTTTAGTTGGGGGAAGTAAATAAATGATTGCAATGCATTGTTAAATATTGTTTAATTAAATGTAATGTTGCATAGTGTATTTTGGATGTAAATGATTTGCGATAAATTTTGTTTGAAGGCTCTGGTTTGGTTTTTCAAGTCGGCCAGGAGCAATTAGGGTAGTTTAGTTGCAATTGCCTATGAGCTGGGTGGACAGCGCTTCGGATTCGTAGTCCTGAGGTTCCGGGTTCGATCCCTGGTGGAGGCGGAGACAAATGGGCAAAATGTTTCTTTCACTCTGATGCCCCTGTTACCTAGCAGTAAATAGGTACCTGGGAGATAGACAGCTGCTACGGGCTGCTTCCCGGGGGGGGGGGGGGTGTAACAAAAAGGAGGCCTGGTCGAGGACCGGGCCGCGGGGACGCTAAGCCCCGAAATCATCTCAAGATAACCTATCAGCGGAGGGCTAGGCCAGCTTCTCCCCTTTTTCTATAATCAAGTTGTGCGACTTGATTTGTTTCCTTTCGATCTGTCTAGATAGTATGGGTGACAACGCCACTTATCTATTCTGTTACTTACCTGTTCTCTAATCCGGTGGCGTGCCTTCTCCTGTTACTCCTGCCTATTTAATATCCCCAGCACGTGCACTTCGTCAGTGGGGGACTGTGTCGAAGGCTTTCTGACGGTCCATAAATGTACAATCAACTTACCCATGTAAGTCGAGCAGCGTGTCATGTGGTATTCAGTTTCTATCACGAAAAACAATAAAATCTTAAAATCTGTTTACTTAAAAAAAAGTTAAAAAAAAAGTGGTTCAAAAAGTTCAAGTTGTTAAAAAGTTGTTCTGTATATATATATATATATATATATATATATATATATATATATATAGGGAGTACCACCTCTAGCTGGAAGAAGGGGGACCCATAGCCTCGGAGGAAACCACGCATAACGCATTAGAGGGAATGTTTAGATCCCCTCCAATACAGTTTCTGTGTGACATACATGGGTTGATACACTGTCTATTAAACCATGGGTTATTATATTCCCTCTTTTTTCCTTTACTGTTGGTATAAATCTCTCTTCGGCCTCCTGGCATTTCCGTATGACTAGGTCCATCATATCTTGGACTGTTTTTCCTCTAATTTCTTTCTCCCACTGCACTTCTCCCAGGTAGTCCCTTATCCTCCTGTAGTCCCCCTTTCCTGTAGTCAACTCTCCTTTCCCAGACCTCTAATCCCACGGTCGCAAGTTTGAATTCCATCATGTAATCAAAGACTAGGACACAATGGTCACTTGGCCCCCAGAGGTATTTCATGCTCCAAATTCTCGATGTCTTCTACGTTCTGGGTGAAAATCAGGTATAATAGGCTCGGTGCATCTCCTCCTCTTTCCCTTGTGTTTTCCTTCACATGTTGAGTAAGGAAATTCCCGTCTATAAACAATCTACTAACTTTGCTCCCCACGTTTCTTCCCCTCCATGGGGATTCCTTGATTCCTAATTTATCTCTCCAATTTAGCACTCGAGCAGAATTGGAGAGAGAAAGAGTGTGTGTGTGTGTGTGTGTGTGTGTGTGTGTGTGTGTGTGTGTGTGTGTGTGTGTGTGTGTGTGTGTGTGTGTGTGTGTGTGTGTGTGTGTGTGTGTGTATGTATGTGTATGTGTGTGTGCTCGCGCGCGCGTGCGTGCGTGAATGCCCGACGATCCAGGGAGACAGTAATGAAGAACTAACACATTAAGGGGAAAGTTATTGTCTCCCGAGAATGGAACACCAGACACCAATTGAGTTACAAGGGGCCCGGGAAGCCCTCGGGAGACGATGCATTAGGAGAAACAGAATAGAGGTTGTAAATGATCTCGTTCACAGGTTAGAGGTGTGTGTTGCCTCTCTTATTGGATATCTCAAGTTTGGGAAGGTGTGATGTTTTAGCAGCCACTGAAGGAGCACTCCAGGCGCAGCTCTTAAGAAAAATTTGCCACAAGTTCACATACAAGTTACACTGTAAATAAAGGTTTGGGGGGAATACATTTTGTATTAAGTAAACTGAAATTAAACGTTGCATTTAATGTTGAAATGATTACAGTGGCGCTTGCATAAGGTAACTTGCTTACACTAACAACTAACAAAGTTAGTTAGAGTACAGCTGTTACTGTACACTACACAAAGTCAGTTTTTGACTGTTTCGGTTCAAACAAATTTACAAACTAATGCAAATATAAATATTGTAAATATACAATACTGTCAGGGAGAATTCTGAGGCGCCTAATATTTAGTTTTTGTTTTTGGTAGGAAATATAATGTTAAAATAGATGATACAAGTAAAATATTGATTAATGTGTATAATTTAACACGTAAAGATTATAATTAACATTTACCCGGTATTAACCATTCTCACCTCACGCTGACTTATTTATTTATTTATTTATTTATATACAAGAAGGTACATTGGGTTTGTGAGAATACATAGCATGGTATTTACAATCTTGTAAAGCCACTAGTACGCGCAGCGTTTCGGACTTGTCAATTTGCATGTTATTGTTTTTCGTATGATTATTTCTCATAGTTAACACTGATATTTTCTGACACAAACCATCATATATTACCAGACAATATTCTCCCACACACCAGACACAAGCAACTATATATTAACAAACGTTCTCTACCACTATAAACACAAACAATAACGTTCTCCCAGAAACGTTCTCCTCCCAGAAACCTTTCACAGCAACATCATCCCACAGACAGCTCCGAGCAAGAGAAAATCACTGAAGCAGGACAGGGATCGAACCAGCGTGTCCAGGGTCACCCCCAGAGGCGAGCCTTAGCCCGTGGATTACGATATGATAAAGATTTTAAAACCTGTGATCTGATTCCCTTGTGTTTGTGGAGTTCTTAACCTGCTTGATGGGGTTCTGGGAGTTCTTCTACTCCCCCAAACCCGGCCCGAAGCCAGGCTCGACTTGTGAGAGTTTAGTCCACCAGGCTGTTGCTTAGAGCGGCCCGCAGGCCCACATACGTACTGTGAATGTCAACCGGTTGACTAAATTCAAGTTCAACGTTAACAAGTCTTAAAGAATATTTCTCCATTATAATCTTCTTTGTCAAGTGGCGCCTAACGTTAATTTTTTTCCCCTCCTTTTCCTGTTTCTTTTTAAGATTCTTCTTTTAAGAAATGGCGCATAATTTAAACATAAAGATTCCTGTTATATTCTCCGTAAAGTTCCTCTTCCGTGTTCCTGTTCCAGATGCTCTTCTGGGCGTTTACTCTGCAAATTTGATGTAAGGCCGCTACAGTTCATTTGCATATATTCGCTCAGAATTTGCTCATTTGCATAATATTACGGTTGTCCTCCGGGCAGGAGCAAGTCCCTGACTCGTTCACCAAAATATACTTAGAGCTAAAAAATAATGCTTATATATATATATATATATATATATATATATATATATATATATATATATATATATATATATATATATATATATATATATATATATAATATGCAACTGGTGTACAGGAGACCTTAACCACTCAACCATCACGACCGTACAAAAGATGATGGTAGCCGAGGCTATTTGCCCATCATCAAAGTGCCGTCGGGATGTAATAATCACGTGTTAACACACACACACACACACACACACACATATATATATATATATATATATATATATATATATATATATATATATATATATATATATATATATATATATATATATATATATATATATAATATCTCAGAAATGTATTTTCCTCTTGGGAATCTTAATCTTATGAAAAGTATAAGTGAAACAATATATATCCTCAGTTTACTTAATGCAACAAACGTTTTGGTGTCATAACTCCATCATCAGTGCTAAACATGAACATATACAGCACAAGATTAGCTGAAAACATAAATATATATTACACATAGAAATCACAATAGCGTGATGCATCAAATGAACAAATCCACAAGGGCCGTGACGAGGCTTCGAACCTACGTCCTAGAGGATCCCAGACGCGCCTTAATCGACTGAGCTACTTTTCTGAATTTGTAAACTGATTCTGGGACAGTAATACCAGCACTAACTAATATTGGGACAAACAATTGTAGCTGAATCAGGAAGGATATATGGTGTGAATTATTTTTTATCTTTTTGATCTGTTGATGACAGGAATGGATATTAAGAGTATAGTGTGATTAATACGATCACAATTTCTCTTTTTGTATGGTATATTTTTATGTAATCATTTGGGAAGCAGATGTATAACTTGTGGTAGAAATTGGTTCTAGAGTAAACCTGTATGTATTGAAAAACTTGTTGCTTCAATATACCTTCAGTGGGTACTGGAGGAAATATATTGGGGGTTTGATCTTGTCTTGCTGTCATACTTAACGCATCAGTAAACTGTAAAATAAGTGCCAGTTTACTGTCACTCATAAAGTCATATGATGCCTATGCTCTGATGATTGTACAATGCTTGGAATATGTTCCTTCAACTTTTAACAATTTCAAACTTCGCCACTTTTCCGGTAACAGAATAGTGTTTACCGCCAAAGTTCTGGATTTTAACTTTTCGAAACGATTAAACTCACAGGAAAAGGACCAACTGTTTTGACAACAAAATCGACCATAACTGTCTTTCTCAATTTCTAGCTGACAGCTTCAATTCAACGAGCCGCTGAATTGACACAAAAAAAAATCCTGATCACCCTCCTTATATGATACTCCCTCTCCCACAATTTCCCCTCTCACATCAGGGAGGGGAAAGAGAGGGAGAGGGAAATTGGGATATAACGTTTTACTGCAAGAACTGATTTTGGAGGAAGTGTCAACCAGGGGAAAGGCCTTTCAAAAGTGCTTGGTCCGCTGGGAAGAAGTTGCTGGACGAGCTTGTTACTGGGGAGATGTTGGCGCAGGAGACAAACAAAGTATTTTGACAGCAATGTTGAGAAACTTCTAGTTGAGAATAGACTTTAAGATAACGTGTTTTTTTGTGTATATAAGGCCTTTATCAACATTGATAATAGATGCACAATGTCTGTTCGATGGCTGGAGATTCTATACACTGTATTCTTATGTTTTATTTTTTTTATTAGTTTTGTAGTCGTGATGGTCGTGAGGGGTTATCTTCAGATCTTAAGGTTATCTTGAGATCGTGAGGTTATCTTGAGATCGTGAGGTTATCTTGAGATCGTGAGGTTATCTTGAGATGATTTCGAGGCTTTTTTAGTGTTAAAATATAATTGTCAACCCGTGTACTGGATGTGTGTAGATCGCGGCTGTCCACCTCCCTCTCGCGTTTTCATTGTTATTTTGTCATTTTTTTCCCTAGACAGGAAGGCAGTGACTTCGGACCACTAGTGTTTATGGGGACTGACCTCTGGGCTGCCACTAGTGTTTATGGGGGACTTACCTCTGGGCTGCCACTAGTGTTTATGGGGACTGACCTCTGGGCTGCCACTAGTGTTTATGGGGACTGACCTCTGGGCTGCCACTAGTGTTTATGGGGACTAACCTCTGGGCTGCCACTAGTGTTTATGGGGACTGACCTGTCGCCTGCCACTAGTGTTTATGGACCATTATTAAGTCGTGTGATGGACTCGATAATGCTCCAAGACGAACCGAAACGTCGTCGTTTCCTCATTTTCTGATGTGTGGTTTGGTCATTAATGTTCCAGTGTCAGTGTGATAGACTCGCAGTGCCCTCGTGGCTCTGGAGCCATGAGGGTTCGTTCTCGACTCTCGGGTCCAAATCTCGGGCGGGACTGAAATGGTTGGGCACGTTTCCTTTCACCTAATGCCTCTGCTCAATTGGCAGTAAATAGGTGCCCGGGAGTAAGTTTCACCCTTTGGGAGGGTCAGTAGTTAGACCTGGCTTGATGCCTTTTTTATATAATTAATATAATTAATTTATAATTAATTTTTTTATAATTTAAGCATCTCTTGTCTTGGGCGTTAGGCTTCCATGCTGCAGAGATTTCTCTGTCGTGTCTACGATGTTAGGTTTATTATCTGACTAATAATTATTAGGTTTATTATCTGACAGAGTTGTTTAGCCTTTAATGGTACTGTTTAATCTCAGCAACGTCATTCTTACACTCGTTTTTTTAAGGTCCAAACCAAGCTAGAAGTTTTTCCTCAAGGTCCTCCATATACTTTTTTTTATTCTAATGCCTATTTTCGTTATTCCGGTAATGGTAGTTTTCACATGCATCAGTTCGGCTCTAAACTTTTCTTGAGATCTGGACATTTTCTTGACATCGTAGTAAAGTTTGTGTTTACGTGCGGCGGCTCTGAGGTGAGAACTTCTTGTTCTGCTCTGTGTGGGATTTGAAGGAACACTGTAACAAATCATGTGTAATATTTTGTTGACTAAACCACACACTAGAAAGTGCAGGGACGATGACGTTTCGGTCCGTCCTGGACCATTCTCACAATCGATTCCGAGAATGGTCCAGGATAGACCGAAAGGTCGTCGTCCCTTCACTTTCTAGTGTGTGGTTTGGTCAACATATTTCAGCCACGTTATTGTGACTCCTCGTCTGCATGTGTAATATTTGTATACTTCTATGAAGATTCCGTTGCTTGATTGTACAATTCGTTGTTCGTTACTCTTAATCACTCATGTGCATCTGGATATATGTTTTGTAACTCAGTAGGATTCGCAAGCAAGTTCAGTTGTTCATTATTAAGAGTATCGTGAACCTCCGTCAGTGTTCAGATCCTCATGGTTTTGTTCACCGTCTCTTTGTTACTCGCATAAACTTTTGTTCCTTAAGTCTCTTTTCGTCTTGAAGTTCTCGAGCTCTTGATCCGCATCTGTCAATGTCTTAGACAAGTTTCTTGACAGCTGGTGAGAAGCCTCAACTTTGTAAGACTTAATTCCTTCTGATTTCAGATGTGTGTGATGGGCGTCAAAGGTAAAGCCACACTACTGTGGTTTACTGTCTGTAACTTTTTTTTTTTGAGATATATACAAGAGTTGTTACATTCTTGTACAGTCACTAGTACGCGTAGCGTTTCGGGCAGGTCCCTGGAATACGATCCCCTGTCGCGAAGAATCGTTGTTACAACCAAGTATACATTTTACTGTTGCGTTAACCAGAGGCTACAGTTAAGGATTTGCGCCCAGTAAGGTCGGGTATATGATCCAATAACTACTTCTGTGTAGTACTGTTGTGACAAGTGAGCTGTCTGCCCGTATTCACGTTTATTTGTTTAAATCATTTTGATTCTCAAGCCTAATCTCGTCTTCAGTATAATTTTTCTCCTGCCTAATTGCCCAATTAATTGTTCGAGTACATCTTATAAATTTAGTTTTTTATTTTGTACATCAGTATGATGGTTCGCGAGCAGATTCCTATGTTTATTATGGAGAGTGTCGTATTTCCGATGTTTGCCATCAAGGTTCCTTCCATGATTCACATTCGGGCCACTTGTATAAGTCAGAAACCATAAAACCGGATCACGATAACTTATTTTTTTTTCAAACATGTACATCACAAGGGGTAACAGGTGTATTTCAATAAATAATTTCCCGACAGTTTTACGGAAAACTATAATATTCAAATTGCATCACTGCAATAAATTGCTTCACTTGAATCACTCTCACGTGGTAAGGAACAGAGTCTGGCTCTTATCTCAACCAACGGCCACAAATTACGCATTTATAATTTCGAAATAAAAGGTGAGAATAGAAGATTGCCATTCTTTATCCCGTAATGAGTTGGGTTCATTCCTCACTCTGGCAGGGTGTCTTTTTAGGCAGGGAAGGTAAAACTCAACACCTGGTAATTAACGAAGAGATGATGAGGGGGAAACTGTGGTTGACAGTTGTGGTGGTGTGAGAGTGAGGAGTAGTGTGAGTGAGGAGGAGGAGGAGGAGGGTGAGTGTAAGGATGAGTGTGAGGGAGGTTGTATAAGGATTTGTTACAACACCACAGTTCGTACGGGCTCACCATAGCCTGTGCTACATGGACACTTCGTCCTGAGTAGCTAAATCTGAAACAACAACAACAACCACAGTTCGCATGATTGCCCTACACTGCACCGCTCCTGTGCCGGGTAAGTCCACTACGGGCTCACCATAGCCCGTGCTACTTGCCCCGCTCCTGTGCCAAGTAAGTTACAGGCTCACCATAGCCCGTGCTGCTTGGAACTTGTTCCGAGTAGCTGAATCTATAACAACAACCACAGTCCGTCATTACTCAATAAGGTTCGTGAGCCATTCTAATCCACAGTTGACTTGAAGGACTACCAAGGAATACTATGTTAAGATACATAAGCTGTTCCGTCTTTCTGTTCCTGCATTTTAATGTATCGTTAGTCAAGATTGCTTTGGGGAAAAGAGCTGATGACCATGTTGTACTGGTCACGTGATCCAGTGTAACCAATGGCAGGAGCTTTACGACACGACGTACCAACGTCGTGTCGTAAATATATGTTAAATATATGTATATATATATACAAGGGACCCAAGAGCTGCAAGCTTTCTTTTCCAGCGCCTCAGTGTGGCGATACAGAGGGGAAATGCGCACTGCATCCAGGGTTCCTGCCCGCCATCTGAGGAGCTGGAGGAACTCGACAACCTATGATAACCATCTTTGTAACCCATATGTAACTCCTTTTTTGTAACAAAGTTCAAATAAAGTAAATATATATGTGTACATACAAAAGAATGGGGGTGGTAGGAGAAGATAATATTAGTGTTCAGTGAGAAACCACAAGGTCTCTGAATATTTTTTATTTTCTTCTCCGAGGCTATGGGTCCCCACATTGGCACCAGAGGTGGTACCCTCACAAACTTTATATATATATATATATATATATATATATATATATATATATATATATATATATATATATATATATATATATATATATATATATAATATGTGTGTAGAAGTCTGCCATTGTGGAAGTCTGCCAGTGTGGAAGTCTGCCAGTGTGTTGCTGTACACCTCTGCCAATGTGTGTTGCTGGAGACTTCTGCCAGCTTGTTACCTGGGGAGTAGAAGTGGGGTGTTTTAGCACCGTGACTATACCGTGAAGGTCTGACCCCATGATTACTGAGAAAGGTGAACTCGCCGGGCGTGAAGATCATCGAAGACAGACTCAGGGAGGTAACCTTGGGTCATGTACATTAGACGATCGAAGTCTCCCCTCCTCGCTGGGAAATAAGATTGCAACAATTATTGTATAGTGTCCTGTGCGAAAGTGACACCTGCAGTGTTATGTCAGGTACATATGTGTATATTTAGTTAAGAAGTACACGTGGTGATGGTTCTGTTTAGTGTTGTTTACCTACCTTTCATTTAGATTGATTATCAGGTCTTATTAACTTACCTATGACTTGCGTTGGGATAGAGTGAGAAGAGGCACTAAGGCCCCCATATACAGTTTGATAAGTAAAGAACCCGGTTACTGGCTTAAGTGAGGCCGTAACACACACAAACTTACTAAAATACCTTTGTCTGAAGCGATCAGGAAGACCCAGAACAGAAAACGGGACAGTATGTCAATTTCGCGAGCCGCTTCCATTTTCTAGTACGGCAATTATTTGGCTCTAGGTGGAGTATTCGTCAAAATGCGACGCCCTATTAGGAGGACGGGTTGGTATATCACACACTTCCGATATTGTGTGTGATCCAGCAGACTGATAAAATTTAATACGCAATGCTAAAAATGCTTCTGATATTTATATTCACATACTGAAAAAGGGATCAATGGAAAGAGGCTGTCAGAAGATATCCATTCAAAAGAAACTAAAATCAACTAGTCTCTCTCTCTCTCTCTCTCTCTCTCTCTCTCTCTCTCTCTCTCTCTCTCTCTCTCTCTCTCTCTCTCTCTCTCTCTCTCTCTCTCTCTCTCCCAACCACTTGGGCTGGACGGTAGAGCGACGGTCTCGCTTCATGCAGATCGGCGTTCAATCCCCGACCGTCCAAGTGGTTGGGGCACCATTCCTTTCTCCCATCCCAAATCCTTATCCTGACCCCTTCCCTATATAGTCGTAATGGCCTGGCGCTTTCTCCTCATAACTCCTCCTCCTCTTTCTCTCTCTCTCTCTCTCTCTCTCTCTCTCTCTGAATTCCAAGTTGTTTACTCAATCCGTCCCTCGTGTTTTTCGCGGTGAAAAACAAAAAAATAAAAAACTTCATCAAAATTCTTGTGATGCCATATTTGCGATAGCCTCCCCTGGGTGGGATTCACTCGGCATCTTTATCAAATTCCTGGCGTTTAATAACCAGTTTGGTCGAACTGTTGCCTTTCCGGTGCTGGGTCCGCTGGTGGCGGGGAGGCCGCCCTGCCAGCTGGCTGCCTGAGGTGTGTGTGTGTGTGTGTGTGTGTGTATGTGTGTGTGTGTATGTGTGTGTGTGTGTGCGTGTGTGTGTGTGTGTGTGTGTGTGTGCGTGTGTGTGTGTGTGTGTGTGTGTGTGTGTGTGTGTGTGTGTGTGTGTGTGTGTGTGTGTAGTGTAGTGTAGTGTGTGTGTTACTGCTAGGTAACAGGGGCATTCAGGGTGAAAGAAACTTTGCCCATTTGTTTCTGCCTCGTGTGGGAATCGAACCCGCGCCACAGAATTACGAGTCCTGTACGCTATCCACCAGGCTACGAGGCCCCTGTGTGTGTGTGTGTGTGTGTGTGTGTGTGTGTGTGTGTGTGTGTGTGTGTGTGCGTGCGTGCGTGTGTGTGTGTGTTTGCTACTTGTGTCTGCAGAATCGAGCTATTAGCTCTTGGACCAGGCAATTCTTACCAATCTATTTTTCCTCTATTATATCTACTACATATATTTCTCTCTAACACATACACATCCCCAGGAAGCAGCCCGCAGCAGATGTCTAACTCCCTGGTTCCTATTTACTGCTAGGTGAACAGGGGGCATCAGCGTGAAAGAAATTGCCTGTTTGTTTCCGCCTACGCCGGGAATCGAACCCGGGCCATCAGGACTACGATTCCCAAGCGCTGTCTGGATTACTGTGAGTGTGTGATTGATTGATTGATAAAGATTAAGCTACCCAAGAGGTGGCACGGGCATGAATAGCCCGTAATGTGTGTGTGGGGAAGGGGCGGGTGATATATCTAAATATGTATCCATGTAGTGTGGGGTATCTAATGTTCCTCAGACTATTCTGGATTACTATTTCTTGTTTGTTCATATTGCCTAATTCCGTTTTCCCATGTAAACAAATGTACTTGTCTACCCTATCTGTATAACCGAGTGTTTGTATGTTGTTTATGCTGTGATCATGTTTTGATCTTCTCAAATAATTTAAGGTTTAATTTTCTTAGTCTGTCTTCGTAATCCGGCTCCTTCAGTTCATGAATTGTGGGGTTCAGTGCTTGAGCCCATTATGTGCTTCTGTAACCCTTTTTCACTACCGCCCACAGGTTGAGTATGAGGTGCATAATAAATGAACTAAACTCTTTATGGGCAATGAAGAATCACACTTCATCCCCAGTCATTCATTTGTGTGCCTATCCCGGATGCTCTCTCTCTCTCTCTCTCTCTCTCTCTCTCTCTCTCTCTCTCTCTCTCTCTCTCTCTCTCTCTCTCTCTCTCTCTCTCTCTCTCTCTGTCTCTCTCTCTCTCTCTGTCTCATGGAACATTGTATCTACTCTGCAGCATTGCCGGTGCCTCCGGGAATCTGCCATCACCTGAGCAAGCTGGAATCTTGGTAGGCTGGCAAGTCCTCTATTGGGTGTTTCCTGTGACAGGATGGAGTCTCGATCCTGCGGACACACATACTAAACAAACATATACACAGCCTCGATAGGTTCTTACGCTTCTGCTAACACAAAAGAACTTTAAATTTGGCACTGGTCAGATAACAAGAACGGGGAACTTCGTTCTAAAAAATTGTCAAGATTACAAGAGACCTTTTCATTGTCGGAATTACTAGATCGCATTAGTACTTCTGACATCACCTGACAATTTGAAATGTTTGACCTCATTCCGAAGGCATTTTCTTTCCCTTAAAAGATTTCTTCCGATATTATATTATTAGATATTAGAATTAGACACGAACTCGGGACAATGTCTAAATTTAACCCACTCGCGTGACCAAGTTTTGTCTTGTGTTTTTTTTTTATCCAGGAATTTGAATTCTCGTTAAATTCATTCACGACCTTTGGACACGCCTAGAAGATGTGTATTTTTATGTCGCGTTCGTAACCAAGTTGACATGACACATATCATGGGTCAGGTGTTAACATGACACATCCCCTCCCCCAAAGACCAGCCGTTGACATGACCCATGACAAAGTCCTGTAAATGTACTCCACATAGGTATATACAAATAATGTAAACATATTAACATTTTATTTTTTTTTACATTCGAGAAATGACATCGAGAAAGAATCCGTCATTTCAACATAAAAAATACATTAGTAATCTTATGGTTCAGATGGCTTTTGGAAGCTGACAAAACAAGGAGTGTATTATGCAAATGAGTGACCCCCGCTAGGGAATGTATGCAAATTTTGGGTAAGAGCCTTCCAGTTAGAGCAGAAGAGTGAGGAACACGGAACGGAAACCTGCTGTGAGAAGTATACGTGAGAAACTGGAATCTAAAATTCTAAGTAAAATACAATAGTTTACCTTTGATACAATAGTTTACCTTTGAACCCAAAACATCAGCATTACATCTCTTGGGTTCATTATTTTATATAATGATAAACTTTAGTGTTTAAGTATTTTAATCTAGGTGTATTTTGTGTACCTTTTTTTGGGCAGAATTAAATATGTTGCCAGACTTTTTTTTACCGAAATAGTTTCCCGCGACTCTAAGCTCAACATGACATATTATA
The DNA here is from genome assembly GCF_040958095.1 of Procambarus clarkii. Lineage (NCBI taxonomy): Eukaryota > Metazoa > Arthropoda > Malacostraca > Decapoda > Cambaridae > Procambarus > Procambarus clarkii. Next base: position 13,382,994 of record NC_091197.1, on the reverse strand, counting down.
AGGCAAACTATTTAAATATATTTCTATAAAATATTATCCATCACAATGAGACTCTGATTGTGGGGTAAGGATGCGTGGATATGGCAGTGTGGGCATTATGGGTAGAACTGTGGGAAGGGCAGTTTTTGTGGGCCAGTGTGGGAAAGGTAGTGTCTGGAGGCACGTGTGGGAAGGGAAATATGGGCAGAAAAGGGTATGGAAGAGGAGGTGTGAGGCAGAAACGTGTAAATACTAACTCTCCAAAGCCTCGCTAGACAAACTGAATATCCGGGAAGATATTGGCCTGGAGAGGAGGAGGCCTGGTCGACGACCGGGCCGCGGGGACGCTAAGCCCCGGAAGCACCTCAAGGCCTGGAGAGTCACGGCCATGTCGAGTTCTCAACACATACAAGTAAACACACTAGCCTGTGTGACAGTGAATAATTACCCTCACTCAACACACCGCTCCTGCTCACGGGGAAACATTAACGCTACGTTAAATGGGCTTGTAGACACTCCATCAACAACAGTATACACTCCCTGTGGGTTCAGGAGTAGGTAGTGAAGTAGTAGTGTGTTGTGCTGGCGACCAGTAACCAATCAGGGCAGGTCCTAGTCAGAGATCGGTCCGTGGGGGACATTGATCCACGGAACTACCTCAAGATAAGGAAGGCCACATAAGGGGTTGTGTTAAGTTCTTCCTGGAATATTTTATGTTGTCATGTCTCTTGCATTGCAAAGTGCAGGCGAGTCAGTTTGCATATTAGACCCATATAGTTTGTAACTATATATATGCATTCTTTAAGTTTATGCACATTGACATCACAATAAGTTGATGAATCCATTCCATCGTTCTACTTTATTTTTGTGTATCAAAAAGGTACGAATTTATACACAACTCTAGGAATGAAAGGCTGATGGGTGGAGTGGAAAACAGTTTTCGTTATCTTTGTCAACATAACATGACACGATATTAAACAATTGGAATTTCGTACATCTCAAAGTTTTTTTGCACTTTTAATAGGGCGTGACGCGGTTCACTGATCTGTATTCTACAGTGTCATGCAGCCATGCAATGACTCATATATATGTCAAAGTTGCTGCAATTTTGAGTTACATGGATGTAAACTGCTTGAAATATGGCAATCATGCAGATTTTATATATATTAAGTCTTCAGTGAATGCATATTTGCAGTCGGCAATAAAACTTGAAATTTACATTCAAGTTATTACATAGTTGCAACAAATGCTCGTTTCCAGGATAATACAACGTAGATTCAGTCATCAATATTAATTTATATCTCGTGGATACAATTCGCTGTTTTGTTATCGTGATTATTTATTCTTTTCATGTCGGATAAAGCTCAACAAAATATGTAAAGCAGAGTTTGGTAAAGCTTTAATTCTTATCTGGCTACCTGAGCCTCAACGATATAAGTCTCCCCTAAGCGCTCAGCTCTCTTACTCAAACTGCATATTTTGTTAGAGCCGGCAATACATTCTATGATTTATTAGAGCCGGCAATACATTCTATAATTTATTAGAGCCGGCAATACATTCTATGATTTATTAGAGCCGGCAATACATTCTATAATTTATTAGAGCCGGCAATACATTCTATGATTTATTAGAGCCGGCAATACATTCTATAATTTATTAGAGCCGGCAATACGTTCTATGATTGTGTCTCTTCTCGGTACAAGAGTTTGTACTCTTCTAAATGTAACTAATCCGCAAATCAACTTAACAACGCCTATTATAATCTCCAAATCATGATCCACGGAAAGGAACATTCCAATCGCATGTGTATATATATATATTTGATTATATGATACGCAAAATAATGTAATAATTTACCTGACATTTTTTGATAAGAATCAGAAGAGAAGAGAGTGTATTGTGAGAGGCGGACACGCCTTGCCTGGCTCTGTCATTCCTTGCCAAAGGGATTTCACCCATTCTCTTCCCAGTCAGTGTGTCGCCCCCACAGAACGTACAGCTGCTACGTCAACGTTAGTTTAACGTCAGAGGTGTGCTCGCACGGCCTGTAATTACCTAAGTGTAGTTACAGGATGAGAGCTACGCTCGTGGTGTCCCGTCTTCCCAGCACTCTTTGTCATATAACGCTTTGAAACTACTGACGGTCTTGGCCTCCACCACCTCACCTAACTTGTTCCAACCGTCTACCACTCTGTTTGCGAAAGTGAATTTTCTTATATGTGTGTGGTGTGTGTGTGTGTGTGTGTGTGTGTGTGTGTGTGTGTGTGTGTGTGTGTGTGTGTGTGTAAACCTAAGTGTAGTTTCAGGATGAGAGCTACGCTCGTGGTGTCCCGTCTTCCTAGTACTCTTTGAAACTACGGACGGTTTTTGCCTCAACCACCTTCTCACTTAGCTTGTTCCAACCGTCTACCACTCTGCAAAAGTAAACTTTATAATGTTTTTTGGGGCACCTTTCTTTCCTTAGCTTGAATATGTGTCCTCTTGTTCGTGATGTTGCTGGTGTAAGGAATTCCTCCTTGTCAATTTAGTCGATTCCTGTTAGAATTTTGTATGTGGTGATCATATCACCTCTTCTATGGGGTCCACAGGCTGGGTATGGGGTCCTCCCCTGTGCACAGGATATGTGGATAGTGATAGGATGCATAATAATTAGACTAAAAGTGAAACTTAACTATCAATGAAACCACTTATATCTCTGTTCTTGTATGTACTTACTTATTGAAACCACGTATGAAATCACTTGCTTCTCCCCCCTTGTATGTACTAGGTACTTTAATGAGCTCCTTGTACCACCCACAGGCTCTGGCGGTAGGTGTACCAGTTACTGGGAGGAAGTTGAACTGTTTAATGGACTCTGAGGCTCCGAGGCGAGCACCATTGTTGACGTGTTTGGCGGTGAGTAATTGGTCGCAACTTGGTTCATTACAACACATGGCAGGGGGTGAACACGGACCCGCCTCTGACGAGCGACGAGTCCCAACTCACCTTCTGACATTCCACGCTTCCCATCCGATTGATGGATGAAGATTATGCTACTTAAGAGTTGGCACGGGCGTGAATAACCCGTAAGCCTTCCATCCCTATCCTCTTCCTTCTTAACTCGTACGCAAACCTCTCCTCTCCCCTTGTAAATCACAGTTCCATCCAGTAACCTGTAGATAGTTCCATCTGTGACCTAAGATATCTTCGGTCCTCATGAGTGATGATGCCAGGAGGCAGCATCAAGCCATCAAGGACATACTATGCTGGCGACTGAGTCACAATAACGTATGTTGACCAGACCACACACTAGAAGTTGAAGGGACGACGACGTTTCGGTCCAGTCCTGGACCATTCTCAAGTCGATTGTGAATGGTCCAGGACGAACCGAAATGTCGTCGTCCCTTCAACTTCTAGTGTGTGGTCTGGTCAACACATACTATGCTGTTACGTAGAGAATCTACAAAGAAGGTCGCGTGTTAGAAGTAATAACTGAGCTCCGGTAAACACCCGGAATAATATCCCCTGTGGATGGAGAAATTAATATCATGTGTGTACATAATGTGACATATATTAAAGCAACAGAATAAACAAATCCCCGCTTGCCGTTGACCCGTATATTAATAATATATGTTATGTACCATAATAACTATAGGTACACTCCTTATAGTGGCCGTTAAAGCAGTCCGAATATTTGATTCATTTTCCGATAAATGCATTGATTTTTTGGTCATTTTTTCATCTCTTAGGTTGTATTGACATAACCGTCTGGTCTCCGGAGGTAAGATCAATAATACCCCCCCCCCACAGTGGGTGTCCTTATTAACCAGCGATTCGTTATACCAAAGACGTGTTTACGGTAGGACGGTTATCACGCCCGCTGGTTGCAATTATCCGGAGAGTTGCACGTTATCTGACCCCTTCGGGGGTGGATCACGGGGACTTGACGCAGGGGTGATTGAAAGGAGTAGAGGGTATGGAGAAGCGAGTTGGGGTGGAGGTGAAGATGGGGCCTCTGTCACCCCAATAACACTGGGTACCCCTCTTCCCCCCTCTCTCTACTTGGCAGACAATACAACCAGCCAATCCCCAGAGTCCACCTTCCTCCCCACCATTCCAATCTCTCAAATATATTGCGTGAAAACCTGTACACACATATATATATACACACACCTGCATACTTCCCTCTCAGTCTCTGGATCACCCTCTTGTGAACTCGTGATTTTCAGCTTCTGTTGTCTACGTTACTTAAACATATTTAATCTCCCTGCAGGAAGTTCATTCGGCCTCCCCCGGAAGACTTTTAATCAACTTACCTGGCGGATACGTATTCATTCTGGATCAATTATTCATTCTTCATATTGTATCGAGTGTGCATTTTAGAACATTTTGTTTTAGTATCCCATCCCTTTGAGGGCTTTTGGTAATCTCTTAGGGATATTTATTTTAGGACATTTAGCATCTGTTACGGACATTTATTTAATAAACCTTAAGGATCTTTATTCAGTTCCACTCAAAACTAAATGTTCATATTTCTCTAGCGTCGTAAAGTAAGTTTAAGAAACCTCTCTATTTTCTATTTGTCAGGCTCCGTACTCTCTGTACCCACACTTCATTCCCATCTTCTGTATCCGCACTCTGTACCCTCACTTCCCACACCGTGTTTCCACATTAAACCCTTCGTTACAGTGGTCAAGAACCCTGGAAAACACTTCGTCTATCGTAGGGGAGACTCCTTGAAATTTTATTTTCTATTTAATATCTTCCTCCTTGGTAACCACTAAACTAGTCAGCGTGTCACTTTTATACAGTAGGTATGTCGTCTGCTGTAGTAAATATAAATTACTTAGTTAAAATACCACAAATTTCTTGGTCATCATAATTCCCTATCCTTTTTTTATCCTAGGCTTCTCCTTAGTCTTTTCTTTGATATGTGTGAAAAAAGCCCCTTCTAAATAGAAACAAAAACGTAGAGACAGACAGACTGATAAATCGATCAACCGTAAAAGAATGAGGTAATTCCATTACAACACGTGTCTAAGAAACGATATGTATTATCTTTGAAATCCCATCCCCCCCCCCATATGCTCTTTGCATCTGAAAGTCAAATGTAATCTTTTGAGAGCATTAATTAAATTGTCTTTGTCTTGCTGGAAGGGTATAGTTTCCCCCCATAGTGAGGGGGGGTATGGCTGCATGCAGAGCATTACGTGTAATATAAATGCAAATCAAATTGAGGGTTAGCTTTCATCCCTGAGCTTTACTGAATGAGCACTGCAATTTTGAGACACAATTATCGGCCTTTCTCTCGTTCTCGGTTAATTCATTTGCAGTTCGATGATTTCTATAGCCTATTACTTTTACGGAAGAACCTTTCTGTATTTTTTGCTTTGCGAATCTATAAGATTGTTGTTGTTGTTGTGTTGATTTAGGGGCGACGACGATCGTGGGATCGGATGCGCCCCGGCTGCCCGATACCGGAAAATAAAAGGTAAACATGGCTGCCCGATACCGGAAAATAGCGGAAGGATGGGGTCCCTATAACCCTAGACTACCCCTATAGTCTCTTCAGGCCATAGACCCTAGAAGATTTTCCATGTTTGGTGGAACCAAAATGTGAACGGTTGAATCACAAATACTTTGGTTCCTGTGGATACGACGATCTGTCGTTGTTCTGTATATTGGTGAGGTTTTATGGAAAACAAAATCGTTTTGGGCACGTTTCCTTAACCCAATGCTTCTGCTCCCCCCCCCCTCGTAGTGAATACACGGGAGTCAGGCGACTGTTGTGGGTTGTATTCTGGAAAATGTCAAGTCACTCAGCACCCATTTTCATTACCTTATATCTGGCCTCCTGCCCCAGCACCCATTTTCATTACCTTATATCCGGCCTCCTGCCCCAGCACCCATTTTCATTACCTTATATGCGGCCTCCTGCCCCAGCACCCATTTTCATTACCTTATATGCGGCCTCCTGCCCCAGTACCTATTTTCATTACCTTATATCCGGCCTCCTGCCCCAGCACTCATCTTGCATTTCATGCAACACATCACTTGCCACGTGTGATCGTTGAATGTTATAAGTGCTTTTTTTGCGCACTTTTAGTCCGAGTGGGCGAGTCTGTGTTCTTATCTGTGCTTGTATGCACAAAACACAATTTTTGTGTTTTGCTTTAGCAACAAAAAGGTAAATATGTTTCTCTGTATTTTATCTAAAAGGAGAATGTGCTGACGAGTGATTTCTGGAGCCGCCGGAGACCCATTCACTCAAGTGGGAGGAGACCAGGTGCAAGCATTGATTTTAGATACTCCTTCACTGCTTGTTCTGGCTGTCTCTGTCTCTCTCTCCCTTTTATCTTTTATATATATATACAAGAGTTGTTACATTATTTTACAGCCACTAGCACGTGTAGCGTTTCGGGCAAGTCCTTAATCTTAATTTTCCCCGCAATACGACCCGTTATATAGTTTAACAACTCGGTACCCATATGGAGACGAGGAGTCACAATAACGTGGCTGAAATATGTTGACCAAACCACACACACTAGAAAGTGAAGGGACGACAACGTTTCGGTCCGTCCTGGACCATTCTCACTCGGACTGTAGGTACCTGTACACTACTGGATGAACAAAGGCTACAGTTAAGGATTGGCGCCCAGTAAATTCTCCCCTGGCCAGGATACGAACCAAGGTCAAAGCGCTCGCGATATGCCAAGCAAGTGTGTTACCACTTCCTCATGAGGACTACGAATCGCCACGGATCTGTTTTCTCACCAATCTGGCTGGCTTTAACCACCGTCTTTCGCCTGGGCAGCCGGTTATCTGGGATATGGCTCTTGACCCACCTTGTAATTGATCAGTTACAAATTATCAAAGCTATCAATCCCGTTATTAGTTAAAGCTACTAACTAAATCTCCCAAATATGGCTTACGAAACAACGCATCTGAGGTTACTAACTAGTGATATTGAAACTACGTGTATATTTTAGTGCTACTACTTCAATATTGCTTTCTTGGCCGGGTGTATTGGCCGCGATTCTGCTAAAAATGGGATTCATGAGGTGATGGGACGAGTTGAATGGGGTTGTTGAGGGGATAAATGTTCTCGATGAGGGGGAGTAGGAGGGATGGGATGTGATTGTACGGGGAAGGAAGAGAGAGAGAGAGAGGGGGGGGCAAGAGGGAGGGAAAGTATGAATGGGAAGGAGGAGGAGGGGGGTGGGGGGGAAATGGGGGTCAGCGGCAACTTGAACAATAGCCTTTTTTTTCTCACAATGAAAAGTATTTTAATTTTCAAAAAACGTTTTCTGTAATTGTCGTCGTGTTGCAGCATAGAGGCGAATGTGTTTTATATTTGTCTTAAAATATATAAATATATTTTCTTTGTTGTGTGTTATAGCTCGATAGTGTTTTTTTGTACATTAAAAAAAACTTAGTGGGTATACCCTCTATCGATAGATATTGACGAGAGATTTAGACAATAATTACAATTGAATTAATAACATCAAGCCAACCAAATACCAATTTCATGGTTATTTCGTGTGCATTGTGCGGGGATTATTTACTGCATATAAAGTGAAGCCAGACGATATAGTGGCTACAAGTTCTTAGCTACAGGTCCAAGAGATACATGCTCTGTATACTACAGCTGTCGGCACACATTAACACCTTCCTGGTACAGACGTCCACCGCCTATGGCGTAGGCACATCGGGGAGGAGAGACACTCCTAGCCCGCCTCGATCGCTTTGAGACGGTCGTCCGAGCTATCTCTCCCATCAACATTTCCATCTTACTGCACCACAACAGAACCCTATGGCGGGCACGCTTTACCCCTGAGAACCGCAGCTTCCACAACCGGGGGGCCACACGCGGCAGGAGACAGCTCCTCGTGGACAGCCAGAGCGACAGGAGACACCGTATTCAGGGACGTAGCAGGCAGGGGCGGCTGAGACGGGAAAGCCGACGGCGTGGGCTGAGCTGCACCAACCCCCACACCACCACCCAGGAGACCTGCAGGATCCGACACTGGGGCAACAGACGGCAGGGAATCAACACACATGCCAGCACCAGGAGACGGGTCCGGGGCGGCCAACAGGGGTTGACCCCGCGTGCCTCACACCCCGCAGCCCCGGGAGGCTGCACCTGAAACACGTCCGGGGCTGGCCCGCATGAAACACGTACAGGGAAACCCAACGCATGGTATATGATCCCTGAGGCTCCCGCATGGCGAGAGCGCGGGTCCCGGCCAAAAGAACGTGACGGTTTGGCCGTCCAAACCGATATGGCCCCGCACGCACACTGCCGTTCATGTGAGAACTAATCGTTATAAAATTGGGCCGTTTTATTCGAATCAGAACTGAATATATTGATTTGTTTAATATATGATGCGTTAGTTTTTATCTCACTTACAAGGCCAAAGAAAATAGTTGTTACTCAATCCTCTCAGATATGGTAGCAATATATTAAGCTCATAATTCATTTTAAGAATAATCCTCAAAATACCTACATTTAAGTATTCATTTGTAGTTAGTCTTAAAAGCTAAAAATCCTCCTCGGAGTACATAATTAGAAGTGAGTTTTAAGTAGTCAAGTTATAAGTGTAAAAGGTTCCAGCTATATATGAATATGTATTATAAAGGGAAGAGTCACTCTTACTATCTTTGTGATTTTATTGTGTAAAAATTATTGCACCCAATTGGAAAATAAGATTTCTGGTATATATACAATAAAATTTATTAATGTTATTTATATTCAAATAAATATACAATTTATATTGTATCTTATATCACTAATACATGGGCAGGCGATGAGTCACAACGTGGCTGAAGCATGTTGGCCAGACCACACACTAGAAATTGAAGGGACGACGACGTTTCGGTCCGTCCTGGACCATTCTCAAGTCGATTGGGAATCTCTCACAATCGACTTGAGAATGGTCCAGGACGGACCGAAACGTCGTCGTCCCTTCAATTTCTAGTGTGTGGTCTGGTCAACATCACTAATACATGATTTTATAAATCATATGTTAATCATAAATCATATTGTATTTAAATCAAATCATATTATATCATGTTTATAAAAATCCTGAATGAAGACAAATTCAGTTACATATAATAATTTACAATTTTTTAATTTATAATTTTTTAATAATTTTAATTTTTAATTTTAATAATTTTAATTTTTTAATAATTTTAATTTATAATTTACATATAATTTGTAATTATGCGCAGCTCTGGCGTCGTCTTAGCTGTCCTCCTTGGCTGTTTGTTTTGGTTGTTTCAGGCGTTTCAGTCGTTTGAGAAACTAACAAACTTTGTCGCCTTCTCAAACTTTTCCTCTCCCTTCTGAATGCCGTTTGTCCGTGTGTGTGTGTTCCAGGTTCAGTCATCTCAGCCTCAACATACGAGTACAAGGTCGTGGTATTTTCCAAGGGTGGCTGGGACATGGGCACGTTTGTCGATTGCGGAGCATACTTAAGGATATACTCCTTGAACCCCACCCTTGGAATGGGGATTTTCGGTTGGCTGGAAATATTTACAGATTGTATTAGATCTTCCATGATTATTCCATGTTGTGTTTGAACTTTGGGTGTCCTGTAATGAGCCAGTTCATTCTCAGTCACCCACCGTCGCTTGAATAATGTGACGTGGGGTTGAAAACTGTACTTGTGTAGGAGTAGACCTTGCTTGCCCAGCAGGTCAATAATCTTACGCCGCAGATCTGAGAGATTGTGGGACACTTTAATCTTTAGGAAGATGACACTTGTGTCAAAATTTCCTAGACCATCAAAGACGACGCTCAGCTTTTTTTTTTCCTGAGGAAAGAGAGCACGTTTAATATGGACGAATAGTAAGTATATATATAAGAACTATTATTTAAAGCTTAAAAACTTACATTATCTAGAAAGGCGAAGAATGAATTAATATGAACAAATCCACAAGGGCCGTGAATAACCTACGCTCGAGATGGCCCCAGACGCGCCTTATTCAACTGCGCCACGACATGGTAACAAAAAAAAAAAAAAAAAAGGCAATTTTGAGTGTAACTGCCCTCACAAGGCTCCCACAGCATCTACACAGGGAGAAGGCGCGTTTGGGATCATCCCGGACGTAGGTTCGAACCCTCCTGGATTTGTTCATCTGATGCATCACGCTATTGTGATTTCTGGGTGCAATGAGATAATATTCGTTCCGTAATATGGTTGAAATTGTGCAGAACTAATTACCGCATACCATAATACAAGTGGGATACGTTTTTAATGGGGGTTAAGTGCAATGAAGCTAAATTTTGACCGATTGTGGGAGACATTAAGTGCTACGAAATGGACGAGGATTAATCGAACCGTATCCTCAATTCGAGGATTAATCGAACCGTATCCTCAATTCGAGGATTAATCTAACATCTTTCCTCAATTATGGCGGTTTAGTTTGCATTTACTGATCAATTTAACAAGTAAGAGGTTGTTGTACTTACCATAAATTTCTGAATTAATTGATTAATGATGTACAGAACATCCTGGTCATGCTTATGTACCTTCCTCCATTTATCTGAAATTACAAAATAAGAATGTTATAATTTAATATTTAACCTGCTATGTATATACGCAAATTCCACACAAATAATTTTAAAAACAATTACCAATACATGTATACTGTCGCTAATGTTGGTACCTTCCAAACTTCAAGTAACCATACTAGAGATATTTCTTTAGTCATGGTTAGTCATAGTCTGATAGTACGTATCTAGGGGTTCAATCTCATTGCAGTCTCTCCACATTTTAGCGCAGATAAATCACACTCTTGCGAGTTCATTATATACAATATATAAAAATTCAAGAACCTAACGTGGCTTACTTTCACCACAAGCAGCTTAGTTTGGATAACAATCTGTTGATCTGTGAATGACTTTTTAAACTCCCACTGACCAATTCTGCTAACCCTGATCTACACTACTTATTTACTAACACCGTCCCAACTCCTTACTTCGATCTAATATAAAATATCCGAGGGTAAAGTGCGCGTGTTCGGGATCAGCTGGAACATGGTCCAGCAACGTGGCTTTTTCCTGAAGCAAACCTTGCAGTTTCCTTATGAAGCGTTTTGTGTCTTCTGGTAGGTCGAAATAGGCGATGTGGGTTGGTTCCGTGTTTGAAGTCATTGCCGATGCCATTTTGAAACAAACCGTTGTTTTAGATTTAGCTAGAACGTGGTCGTGTCCTTTCACCGTCAAGTGATTTAGATTAGTACTGAAGACCAGTATATATAGGGAAAGTGAGGTGAGAGGAAATCGTAGAGGAAGAAAAACCAAGGCAACAGGTACGGAAGGTCAGATGTAATGAAGGGAAATAATAGGAATAAGAAACGGATCGTTACAGAAAAAGATAAAAAAAAGATAAAAGAAAGGGTAGGCTTATGTTAGGTCACGTTTGTAAGAAAGTTTAGAATATATTATGAAAGGGAAAAGTCAACAGCCACGAAGCAAGGATTCAGGTTTATGTTGGGTATGCTGTGCATCATATGCTTATAAATTCACTTTAATGTGTCCAGCGTAGGATGACTAAGTTAATTCCCCAAATTAGAACTCTTTCATATGAAGAAATCCCCAGGGGCCGGATGAAGTGTTTGCCAGGGTGCTTAAAGAATGCAAAGAGGAGCTTTCCGAGCCACTGTCTACCATATTTAATAAATCAATAGAGTTAGGCAGAGTGCCAGAGTCATGGAAGGTAGCTAATGTGGTACCAATTATTAAGAAAGAACATAAGAACAAAGGTAACTGCAGAAGGCCTATTGGCCCATACGAGGCAGCTCCTATCTATAACCACCCAATCCCACTCATACTTATCCAACCCGCGCTTGAAACAATGGAGGGACCGCACCTCCAACATGTAACGCGTAATTGGTTCCACAAATCAACAGCCTTGTTCGCTTGAAACAATCTAGGGACCCCACCTCCACCACGTTACACGGTAATTGGTTCCACAAATCAACAACCCTGTTACCGAACCAGTATTTACCCAAGTTTTTCCTAAATCTAAACTTATCCAATTTATACCCATTGTTTCGTGTTCTGTCTTGTGTTGATACTTTTAATACCCTATTAATATCTCACTGGTTATGTCCATTCAGCCACTTGCAAACCTCTATCAGGACAGTGCCTCAAGGCTCTGTCCTGGGACCTCTGTTTATAATATATACAAATGATTTAGATTCAGGTTTGAGTAGCAACATTTGCAAATTTGCCGATGATACGAAAATCGGTAGGAAAATTAATTCGGAGGACTATCACTTCAAGTTGATCTAGATAGGGTTTTGAAATGGTCAAAGGATTGGCAGATGCAGTTTAATGCTGATAAATGTAAAGTTCTGAGGTTAGGTAATGATGATAGAGTTACAAGATACGAGCTAGATGGTGTTGAGATTGCGAAGTCGGAGTGCGAAAGGGATCTGGGAGTTATGATTAGTAAGAATCTAAAACAAAAGGATCAATGCATGAATGTTCGTAATGAGGCAAATCGGACACTGATTAATAATCGCAGCGTTAATAAGAAGACAACGTTAATGACAAGGTGTGGTTCTCTAGCTATATCTTGCTCTAGTTAGGCCCCATTTAGATTATGCAGTTCAGTTTTGGTCGCCGTATTATAGAATAGATATAAATTCACTTGAACGTGTCCAGCGTAGGATGACTAAGTTAATTCCCCAAATTAGAAATCTTTCATATGAAGAAAGATTAACAAAGCTTAAAGTTGCATTCACTGGAAAGACGGAGAGTTAGGGATGACATGATAGAGGTTTACAATTGGATGAATGGACATAACAGGGGGGATATTAATAGGGTATTAAAAATATCAACACAAGACAGAACACGAAATAATGGGTATAAATTGGATAAGTTTAGATTTAGGAAAGACTTGGGTAAATACTGGTTCAGTAACAGGGTTGTTGATTTGTGGAACCAATTACCGCGTAACGTGCTGGAGGTGGGGTCCCTCGATTGTTTCAAGCGCGGGTTGGACAAGTATACTGAGTGGGATTGGTGGTTATAAATAGGAGCTGCCTCGTAATGGGCCAATAGGCCTTCTGCAGTTGCCTTTGTTCTTATGTTCTTGTGTAATCCCACTCATAAACATGTGTCCAACCCACGCTTGAAACAATCGAGGGACCCCACCTCCAGCACGTAACGCGTAATAAGAACATAAGAACAAAGGTAACTGCAGAAGGCCTAGTGGCCCATACGAGGCAGCTCCTATCTATAACCACCCAATCCCACTTATATACTTTTCCAACCCGCGCTTGAAACAATCGAGGGACCCCACCTCCAGCACGTTACGCGGTAATTGGTTCCACAAATCAACAACCCTGTTACTGAACCAGTATTTACCCAAGTCTTTCCTAAATCTAAACTTATCCAATTTATACCCATTAGTTTCGTGTTCTGTCTTGTGTTGATGTTTTTAATACCCTATTAATATCCCCCCTGTTATGTCCATTCATCCACTTGTAAACCTCTATCATGTCATCCCTAACTCTCCGTCTTTCCAGTGAATGCAATTTAAGCTTTATTAATCTTTCTTCATATGAAAAATTTCTAATTTGGGGAATTAACTGTCATCCTACGTTGGACACGCTCAAGTGAATTTATATCCATTCTATAATACGGCGACCAAAACTGAACTGCATAATCTAAATGGGGCCCAACTAGAGCAAGATATAGCTTGAGAACCACACCAGGTGTGGTTCTTCAGCAACACCAGCAGCGTCAGTGACGTGAGCAGCTGCAGCAATAACAGCAGCTGCAGCAGTACCAGCAGCTGCAACAACAAACAACTGCAGGAGGAGGATTGTGAGCGGTAGTAATATTGGAGGGAGGGAGTGGGGGGGGGGATGGCGTGACGTCTGACAAGGTGATTGATTGTTTGCAAGACAAAGGAGAAAAGAGAAGAAAGTGGCAGGTGGTCGAAGGCAGGTGCCAGATCATTACTCTTCACCAGCTCTCTACCTCAACTGATGCCCCAAGTCTTGCTGTGTCACTCGCGTCTGTTGAACACTGCTTCGCTGGAGACCTGCGACCTGTTCTTGCAACGCTGGAGTACGTCACTGGGCGTGGTAAATCACGCCAACCCCCGCAATAGTCAGGAAAGAGGCGAGTTACGATGTCTTTAACGGGATATCAATAAGGGGTTCTTGCTGTAAATGTGTAAGTGATCATACTCAAATCGCCCTCTAACTGATCAATCAAATGGATCTAAATTATACAAACCACTGTTAATTCAATATGTAATATTCGTACTGTTAATATTAAAATTACACGATTACAAACTACTGTTAATATTCAAATTACATGATTTTGTAATGTGTATTAAAGCACATTTAATTATGTTCCTATTGAAAATGTTTTTATTATTCGACAAGATGGTGTTGAGAGGTGGCCAAGATGGTGATGGATGGTGAGAGGTGGACAAGAAGTTGATGGTGAGCCAGGCATGATGGCAGTGGTGGGAAAGGCAAACAAAAACATTGCATAAAACAACAACACCCAAGCTACCTCTAAGAATGATCGAGGAGCTGAAAGATGCGTTATTGGCCTCCTGGGAGATGTCGAACGCTCCGCTATGTGATATTAAACTACTGAAGTGCGAAGTCTCGAGATATAGAGTCCAGAAAGTTTCCTGGGAAAGAAGGCGCTGGGACACTTTGCTAAAATCGTACCTATTTTAAACTCTTAAGAAACAGATGAAGTTGGAGAGTTTGCGAATCTGAAAGACTAGTTCGAGTTAAGCTTTGTGTTTGTCTGACCATTATCTGTCTTTGGATCTAGACTTTTTTTAATGTATCTCAGTGTTGGAAAGCGAGAAAATCTTTAGATGCTTTGGATGAAAATCTTGAGCATTATGAACTTTCCGAGGACCGATTTCTATCTTATAGCCTTGCCTTAATTATATTTAATGTTTGTCTTCCGATACCTTCAACATCGTCTTTTCTAAATTCAAGTTGAATAATATTTATCTACTTTCTACTGCTTTAAATACTTGGAGTTCATTGAAGGCATATTTATAAGAAACGCTATCAAGAGAATATATATTGCGTGCCATTTTTTAATACCTGTATTTCAATATTATTATGAATTTAGTTTTTTCTATTGATGCTGAAGTTCGAAATACACACTTAGATTAACCTTAAAATTTGTAAATACAGGGCGCCTCAAGAAATTTATACACTTTGATAAAATCATATGAGAATCAGCCGTTATCAATTTAAACAAATATATTTTTCCAGGTTTTATAGTTTAATTGCGGTATCGGCCCGTCCTCTCAAAAAAAAGTGACTTCAGAACTTTTAACGGACAAATAACAGTACTGTAAATTATAACGGCTCAGGAACAATACTATACAAGATTGTGCTTAGAGGGGAAGAGAAAGACCCAAAGGAATAGGAAACTTGCAGTTACGGGAAAACAAGAACCTGATAGCAAACTTTATCAAAGGCTTTTGTGGTATCTTACGCAACGGGAAAAGCATCACAGCTGCCATCACAGGCCGACGGAAAGTTAAGGAAAAAGTAATAGATGTGTTGGGAATACTTCATATTTTTTGTATTTTGATGTTCAGTAATCGCGTAAAACTACATATTGTATCATAACTATCAGATTAGTTTTAAGGGGGGAGGGAGAGGAAGGTGTGTGAAGGTAGATGGTAGTGAAGTTAAATTTTTGACTTATTGCGGTAGACATTAAGTGCTACGAAAGGGACGAGGATTAATCTAATATTTTTTATGAAAATTTTACACCTTTCCTCATTTATGGAGGATTAGTTTGCCTTTATTGATCAATTTAGTAGGTACGAGGTTGTTGTACTTACCATAAACGCTTCAATCAATTGACAGATGAGGCTGTTCCGTACATCATTCGTCAAAAAGCTTGTCTACCTCGTTCCATCTGTGAAATTACAAATAAAAATTTTAATATTTAACCTGCTATGTATATACGCAAATACAGGAAATTGTTAATCTTTAAAAGTTTTACCGATACATGTATACTGTCGCTAATGTTGGCACCTTCCAAACTTCAAGTAACTATTGAGATTTCTTTACTCATAGTTCAACTGGTAGTACGTGTCAAGGGACGAGTTAAGTCCCATTGTAGTCCCTCTATAGTTTATCGCAGATAAATCACTTTAGTTTTATTATCAGTAATGTTACGGCCACTATGGGTCGCAACCGGGTTCTTTGATGGTGGAGCCAAAATGATAGTATCCGACCCCAAAGTCTGGAGTGGCCTTCAAAAGAATATTAGGTAGCGAAATAAACCTTAAGAAGGTGGATGGGGGGGGGGGGGGGGGGGAAAGAAGCAGAGCAAAACATTCTCATGATTTTCTCATCACCAAAAATAAACTGAATTATTACTTTCTTTGGAAATATATACAGGTGCCGCTCTCATAGGAGACTGAGCACTCATGATGCTAATATAATGTAGCCTTCGTCAATGTTCGGGCTCCGCTCCCGACCTTACTGGCCACAGTACCAGAAAATACCCGCGAGTTTACCTTTGCCGTGGGGTCGATACCCGCGAGCCTACCAATACTATCACGAAGTGCCTCTCTACCCAACAATCACCCTGTAGCCAAGTGCTAGCAGAGAACCTCAGCCACGCGCTGATTGGGGCCCCACTACACGGACAAGTACAGAGGTGTCGCACCCCTGGCAGGAGCCTCCAGCAACGGGCTAGCAACGCTCCTGAACAGACACTTTACTGTCGGTCGTCTCTCCCCTTCGCCAGTCCCGGGATACGACGAATTCTTCCACTGCTACTCCACTAGTATTAACAACACTCCTGATCAGGCGGCGACTCACTCAGTTATCAGACGGGAGTAAGTTGGGAGTGTTCAGGCTGCTCAAGGTAGACTGTCAGTCGTCAGTACCACTGCTGCCCCACGGCACCTCTGTGGATACAGACACGTCATCAGTTCTAAGGTACGGGAGAGACATTAGGAAGCAACACTTACTCATTTGGACATTATGACATTTATGCTCTTAGTGACCACAGATGGCGCTGTTCTTGAATTACCTTATCACCAGAGGTCACTCACTACCACCTTACTGGTTTCTCAAGGCAGGAATCTTGAGCCAATTACACCTACTACGCCACCCCCAATAGATGGCGTTGTCCAGGTAGAGTCTAATTACGTGGCGGGTTTCAGAGCAGACTCACAGATGGCGCTGAAGTCGCTCCTCCATACGTCAACAGTGTCGTCGGGTTCGTAACAATATATTAAAATCCAAGAACCTAACGTGGCTTCTTTCATCACAAGTTACTAAACAAAGCAGCTTAGTTTCGATAACATAATCTGTTGATCTTTGAATGACTTTGTAAACTCCCACTGACCAATTCTCCTAACACTCTCTCATCAGTCTGGGTCGGCTGCAACATGGTCGAGCTTCTTGTTGTTGTTATAGATTCAGCTACTCGGAACAATTTCCAAGTAGCACGGGCTATGGTGAGCCCGTAGTGAACTTACCTGGCACAGGAGCGGTGCTGTGTGTGGGTCTGGTCGAGCTTCTTGACTTCGATCCAAAGAGAATCTTGCAGTTCCTTCGTGTTGCGTTTCACGCTATCTGGCAGGTCCAAGTAGGCGATGTGGGTAGGTTCCGTTCTGGTAGTCTTTTCGGATGCCATCTGCAATGAAACTTACACGTTGTTGTTGTTTTAGATTTAGCTACTCAGAACGAAGTGTCCATGTAGCACGGGCTATGGTGAGCCCGTAATTGAGTTCGGTTATTCGCGATAACCTTGTTACTGTGATATTTGGGTCAAAGTTTCAAATAGAGGTGGGGATTCCTTCGTTTTCCCAGTTTATTTTTCGTTTCTGTTTTAGTGCACTGGTTTTAGTTTTGTTTTAATAACATTATCTTGGTGGCGGATGTAGATGCAGAATGGTCACTAGTGAGTCCTTAACGGCTTTTCTAATCATTGTTCTCGCGGTGGAATGTGTATCTAATGCAGCTGCTGTCGTTGGATTAATGTTGAGTTTGATGCGCAGGGCTTCAGTAGCTTCACATTCCAGTAAGTAGTGCAATAGTGGCGCCTCTGCTTCAGTTTCACAGATATGACACTCTTTAACTATTGGATTCATTACCTCCCAGCAGCACTTGTAACCAAGTCTGAGTCTGTGTATGGCTACTGTAATGTCTCTGGATATCTTTTTGCCAGGCTTGAAAGAGTAGTTACCTAGTGGCTTGTTCGTACCATATCGCAGTGGATCTTCCTTCCGCTACTTTGGCTCTGTGGCGACTTTTGAAAGTTGGGAGTATTTTCTTCTTGATTTTGCCCTTTAATCTGTGAAAAACTTGAAGGTATTTGAACCTGTACAACAGGTAGAGCAGTGGCAGTTTTTGCTAGTGAGTCTGCCTTTTCATTACCATCTATGCCAATGTGACTTGGTATCCAATTTAGGGTGATTGACAGATTGACAATTTAGGGTGATTGACAGATTATGGGGTTCTTTTCCTATATGTCGGATTTCTGCGAGTTGAAAATTATCTCTGTGCTGACTGGATAACAATGCCTGGAGCGAAGATTTAGAGTCGGTATGAATGAGGACATGTAAATTTTTCTCAATTGTCGGCCTCCTTCAGGGCATATAATTCTGTTTGCAATGCTGAGCACCCACTATAAATGCTCCAGTAAGCTTTATGGTTGGTAGTGTAAACTGCTGCCTCAGCAGAACCTCTTTCTTGATCAACTGATCCGTCTGTGAAGATGTGAGTCGTTGTAGGTCTTGAGATGGTTTCCATTTGTTGCTCTATGACTACTTTGAGCCTCTGGGAGTCACATGCTGATTTTTTAACTGGTAATCATTCAATGATTATCTTCAGACTCGACTCTTTTCATGGAGGAGGCTGTCAAAAGTGTTGATATGGTCTATCTTCCCCATTGTTTTTAATGGTCCATTTCAAGTCCACTTTCTCTAAAATCTTGACCAGATTATCCGTCCATGTGCTTGTTCTATATTGAAGGTTTTTCTGAAGCGATTTCTGTATGCTGTCTTTGACAGTTTGGCGGTGGTTCCAACAAGTTTTGCTGTATTGGCGGCTATCCTTTGTTTGATCCTGTTTCCTAATGCAGGTAAGTTGGTTTCCGTTCTTAGATTCTTTCTACGCGTCCATATAGGTGCTCCCAGCATTGTTCCGAGAGCATCATTTCAAGACACTTCCAGTTTCTCCCATTGGTTATCTCTGAGGGATATAAGAGCAGGAGCAGCATAGTCAATGAGTGACCTAACTGCTTGAACGTTCATTTTGAAGTACTGGTAGAGATGCACCCTCTCTAAGACTTGTCAGGGAGCACAAAGCTGAGTTTCTGGCTTTACAACGTTGCCGAAGATATTCAATTTCTTGAGTGAATTTCAACTGGCTGTCTATTATGACTCCAAGGTATTGCAAAGAGGTAACCCACTCAATTTCATGTCCTTGTATTGCCAGTCTGATGTCTTGAGTTCTCATTTTAACGGCCATTGCTTTGGTTTTATTGCTGTTTATTTTCACTGCGTTCCGCTTCCATGCTGATAATATCTAGGCATTTTTGTGCATGATTCCATGCGCCTTTGCCATTGATGATGACCACAAAGTCGTCTGCATAGTTAAGCAGTTTGGCTTTTTTTAGCTTGAGCTTCATGAATTGTTCCATAGAGACAGTTGAAGAGGAAGGGGCTTAGTATTCCTCCCTGCGGAGTTCCATTTTCCAGCCTCTTTGAGGTCGATGTTTTTCCCTGGAATTTGACTTTAGATCTGTTGTGTTTATTGTGCCCTAAAAAACTACACCTTCGCAACACACATGTGCACACCTCACCTTCCCACCGCACCTTGAGTGTGAGGGGTTCACATCAGCATTACGGGCTATTCATGCCCGTGCCACCTTTTGGGTGGCTTAATCTTCATCAATCAATCTTCACAGCAGCACACTGTGGTCCTGGGATCATCGGTATGTGTTGCCTCTGACAACATTAGCGTGCTGATGTTGGCTACGCTGTGTTTACTGTTCGCACCCACTGCTTTTCCTTTGTACTTTTTAAGGAGAAGTCATTAGCATATTTGCCAAGTTTCCTCTGGCCTGTAATGCTTTAACGAGGCATTTCCATTCCAAACAATGAGTTTTTCTTTCCTTACGGTGCCAAATAACACCAAACTTTGGCACATTCCAGGGAATAGAGCTCGCAAGAGTGGTAGTGGATGCCCCTGAGTGGTAGTGGATGCCCCTGAGTGGTAGTGGATGCCCCTGAGTGGTAGTGGATGCCCCTGAGTGGTAGTGGATGCCCCTGAGTGGTAGTGGATGCCCCTGAGTGGTAGTGGATGCCCCTGAGTGGTAGTGGATGCCCCTGAGTGGTAGTGGATGCCCCTGAGTGGTAGTGGATGCCCCTGAGTGGTAGTGGATGCCCCTGAGTGGTAGTGGATGCCCCTGAGTGGTAGTGGATGCACCTGAGTGGTAGTGGATGTCCCTGAGTGGAAGTGGATGCCCCTGAGCCCAATCTAATGCCTTTTGGGGAGTCGTTTTCCTTTTCTGCTGCCTCCTAGACCTGGTGTTCCTCGGTGGACTTCACACCATGGAAAACACCTGCAGGTAACACATCCTCATTGCAAGCATAATTATTCACTAAACTCCAGACGTGAAGGAGGAATTATGTGTAAATGTTCATGCGTTCAGGAACCAACACGTGAATGTTTAAAAATATTAAGGGCTCGCTAAATACTAGTTGGGAAATAGAGTGGTTGCTGTATGGAACAAATTACCGGGTTACATAATAGAAGTGGGACCGATGGATTGTTTCAAGCGTAAATTTGTCATATATATATATATATATATATATATATATATATATATATATATATATATATATATATATATATATATATATATATATATATATATATATATATATATTATATATATATATATATCTTCTCAATATTTCTTACGTTTTTCTTCACTGTCGGGGGTAATTGAAATATTAACTCTCCAAAGTTCATTTTCTCCTTTTTTTATTTATGGTCTGACGCCTAATAGCGTTTCGCAAGGGCTTCTTACATTTTCAAAGACAGGTTTACACATATCATTTCATGCTTATAGGAATATAAGCATGACCCTCCCACCAAGACCTTCACTCCCACCATGACTTAAGCCGCTGCTTTCACCAGTATGTTCTCCTCGGTGTAAACAAATGAATTGTGCATTGACGGGTGCGGGAGACAGGGAACGTGTCAGGCGGGTCCCGTATTAATCCCCATTTTCAAGGGCGTTTTTAGAACTGACTGGGAAAGAATAAGAAACTTTCTAAATCATGACGTATACGTTTATCTCTCCAGTGGTTGGAGGCCAGTTGCTTATGGCTAGCCACATACATAGGGGTAGAGGTCTACCCGATTGCCCCTCTTTTAAGGGGAGTCGGCTCCCATGGCGACCCCTATGAAGTCGTAGGAGATGAAATGGTTGAGGCCGGATCCATAGTCCTTATCTGTTTATAATATTCGG